>NC_141036.1:55107500-55270000 GCF_052040795.2 Danio rerio
CCCCTCTGTCGGATCCCGGCCAGGTAATTACTGTTTAAAAATATTTCAGCCCATTCTTTCGCCTGCAGAGGGAAAACGGGAACAAAGACAACACAGTTATAAACAACGACAAAGGCCTGCTTTAAATTCACTCGTCTTTCTTCCTCCGGAATTGGTGGCTTTGTTTGCACAATGTACAAGGTGTGTGAAACAGAAATCTTTAGCTATTTCATATTTAAATGTGGCAGTCACGCTCTAGTTTTCTGCAGACAGAAGTTAGGTCTGTTTCATTGTGATGAGGCAAACGCACACGTGCTGCCTTCCAAACAGCCCCTGCTCTATTAATGTGTCTGAACAAAGCCCGAAAAAGCTCACATATCCCTTTTTGACTCCAAATACGTGTCTGTAACCCCAAAGAGATATGCAGTTCGCTGTCCTGTTACTTCTATTAAAGCATCTCATGTTAGACACACCGTATACTAATATGTCGTGAAAGTTGCCTTGTTCATTTTGTGTTTACATGTGAAACATTGAATGTTTTGACAAGAAACCATCATCAAGATCATACCAGAGGAAAAGTTTGACAGCATAATATCATATCATAAAACGTAAGCCAGATATCATATGCCACGTTTCATAAATCTTTTGGAAAAAATAACATACAAAAACATACCATATGTCCCACATTCTGCACAGCCCTTTTACAAATACTGGAACTACTGAATAATGATGAGTCCAGTACTACAAAAAATGCCAATTTACACATACACTCACACAAATAAATAAAATGTTTAATATTAATATGATTAAATAAATAAGTTTAGATATTTATATATTTTAAATACAATTATAAAATATAGACATAAAAAAATACTAAATTTAAAAATTCAATTATAAAACACAGGTTAATTATGAAAACATACCCCTATATACATTTCTGGAGAGCGGCAAATATGTCCCAGGAGCTACGTTTTTTTGCAGTTTTTGTTTTTGTGAATTCACTAAAAGCTGCTGTGTTTGCTTCTTGAGATCTGAAATTTCTCTCGCGAATCTCGAATCTGCTATCTGGCTGACCAATCGATGTGCTCCACAAAACCCAACCTATAGTGTTTTCAAAAGCAACGATTGACCCGCTCACCTTCTTACCTAACCCAACTGATTAGCACTCGCCTGATTTTTACCGCTTTTTCAGATTATACCACATTAGGGACTTAGCACCGGTGATTAGTAGGCCCTATTGGAATTGATATGTTTCTTCTTATGATTATTATTCCATTACGAAATTAATTGCATTTTTGAGGGTCTAAACATGCTAGAAAAGTCACAAAAGCTTGCACACACACGCAAAGTGCTGAAAATTAACCTTACCATACGTTTTTTGCAGTTTTTGTTTTTTGCAAATCCACCCAAGACCGCTGTGTACACTTTTTGAGATCTGAAATATCTCTAGCGACTGCCGTTTGCACCTGCTGTTCTCTAGTAAATCCACCAGAGGCTGCTGTCGACTGACTGACTGACCAATCAACGTTCTTCCCTAAACCCAAGCAATAGTGTTTTCAAAATCACTGATTGACCTGCCCACCTCCTTCCCTAAGCCCAACCAATAGATTTAAAAAGAGCTAAACGGCTGAAACAAACAATGCATGCCTGTTTTCTGGCAAAACATTAAAGTTTGTGAGGCCGCCATAGACACACCCTTTGACAAAAACTCCAGATCTTCACAGTTTAAGGCCTTGGCCAAGTTGCCAAGGCCTTTAGATGACAATACCACATATTGGTGTTGATCTGATTATACCCTAGGAGGAGTTTGTTAAAAAGCAATGCCTGAAAATAGCAAAAAACTTCAAGTAAAAGAAGTTAAAAATATCCGACTTGCTGCTGAATGTTGAATTTCGCTCCAAGAGACTTTTTTTTTGTAGATATTTGCATGTTTAATGTGTGTGTGAATTTTTGCATGTGTGCAAGAAACTGCTTATAGGTGCCGCTGCCGAATCATTTTACCACACCCACTTCTTAAACACATATTAAATGTGAATTTTCTCCAATTTGGGTGTGTGAGCAAACTTTTGTGAGTTTTCTAGCATGTTTGCACCCTCAAAGTTAATAATAAGAAGAAACAGAGCAATTCCAAAAGGGCCTACGCACCACCAGTGCTCGGTCCCTAATGTGGTAAAATCTGAAAACATGGTAAAAATCATTTAAGGCCTTTTCTTTTCCCACATGCTCACCCTGTTATTAACTTTGTTATTTTTTGGCTTGTGTTTTTGTCTTACCTGCTTTCTGGAACATTTCTTCGCCAGACTCGAACCCAATCGTCATGGTCAACTCCTCCCTCAATCTCTCAACTCCACGTCTCAATTCCACCAACGTTCATGGCAAGGTAGCTTGGACTCACTCGGAGGTAAGCGGTCAGCTACTAGCACAAAAAGAAATGGTATCATACCACCCCGTATCTTTGGTTTTAAAGACGAAATGCAGCCATATGTACTTCAGGCTACATAATTCAAAATCTCCAGAAATGTATATACGGCCACGTATATACACATGAGCCTATGTTGCAATTATATATACAATTAGAGCCTTAAATTTAATCAACTCAACAGGTGAAAAACAGAAGCTCTTTGCAGTTGGTTTGTGGACAGTCATGGCTATGATAATGGAGCTCAGAGAGGATCAGCAGTGGCATTGTGTCTAAGAACATATTGAAATGTTTTAAAATCCAGGGGCTACGATGCAAACTAGAATTTATTTATTGGAGTTCATCTACTTCTCTTTATGTCCTTTTTAAATGTAATGTATTATCTTTTTTAAGCTTTGATTATTATTCACATTTATTCGTTTATTCATTTTATTGTCGGCTTAGTCCTTTTATTAATCCGGGATCACCACAGCGGGAAGAACCGCCAACTTATCCAGCACATGCTTTTACACAGCGGATGCCCTTCCAGCTGCAACCCATCTCTGGGAAACATCCATACAAACTCATACTCTATGGACAATTTAGCCTACCCAATTCACCTGTACCGCATGTCTTTGGACTGTGGGGGAAACCGGAGCACCCGGAGGAAACCTGCAAACCTGCAAAAGGGAGAACATGCAAACTCCACACAAAAACGCCAACTAACCCAGCCAAGGCTTAAACCAGCGACCTTCTTGCTGTGAGGCGACAGCACTACCCACTGCGCCACTGCATCGCCCTATTATTTATATATATAATTTTGATTTATCTATTATTTTTTATCTATTTGTTGATTTTTTTGTGAATGTAAACATTCTAAGTAAATGTTATTTGTATGCTATGTTTATAAAAACCTTAAAAACGCAGTTAAAAAAAAGAAACTTTACCCAAGACTCTATATAAAATAATAATAAAAACAAACAAACATAAAAATACATTGTGGAGTTTAGATTGTAACCCTTGCCACATACAGTATTCGCCCTTCACACTCTTCTGCAATACTTTTTTCTGTTTTCTCTGAACTTTAAATGCAGACACACACACACACAAAAGGTCTTCTGTTAAAGCAGCGATGAGGATAAATGTAGGTGACATGGAATAATGAAGCCTCGGTCGAACACCGTGTCGTTTAAGAACGTCCTCAAATCTGATTAGCGTAATGAAGGCCTTATGACCTGTTGAGCCACAACATAACATGATCATTTGATATCACACATTACAGTTCAGCACGACTCACCATTTCAGACTACAAAAAGTACACTTTAGATATAGTAATTGTGTTAATTCCTTCTTCATTAATGCGATATTAACATATTTTCCCACATGATGACATTTTGCGGGTTTACTGGTGATACATCAACTCTTTGTATTCCTCTAAAATGCTCACAGCAAGCGTGGCATTAATTTAATGCTAATTAATTTCATTTGTAATTAATTGAATGTGATCATAGCAGTGCTTCTGCTGGCAAGTCTTTTCTTCAGCTTGTCTTAAAGGTTCGATCGTGTGCTTTTCATGTCGCTCAAAACACCCACTCACACCGTAAACGCTCAAGACCTGCCAACGTTCATGCAAATTATCCATAATCAGTTGAATCATATCAAGCCATTGTTATTTATTCATTAAACGCTCTCCGCTGAGCTGAAGTTAACTTTAAAGTTTGCCGGTGATCTGCAGCGGAGGCGTCAGAGCCATGGATGCGCTGACCTTCATTTTCTCATCACTGATTTATTGACGATTTTTTAAACAAGTAAATTGGCAGATTCTAATACTGATTTTTTTATTAAAGGAAAAATGTAAAATATGAGTACATTAACATTGTATTCCTTAATATATACGGCGGATAACCGTAAATTGACTTTCCTAGAATTCCCTGCATGGCACATCACTTTTTATGTATTTTGTTGACATTATTATGGATCTTTTTAGTAGTTTCCCCATCAGTTATGTACATTAGAGATTTATTTTACATCTAATGTTGATAAACAATGTTTATTTCATGACTTTAATTTTATGCGTGTTACCATACTGGTGTTTAGTAGCTGTGTGAATGACACTGAGCACCTTCTATATGCTGATCCTCTTTTCTGCTTGTGGAAAAAGTTGATTGTGATGAGCATTGGCTTATTATGTAACTTCCTCATCCCCACCTTCATGTGGGTGTACTTTACCGTTAAGAACACGGTACAAACCGTAAAAGTAATTTCTCATTTTACAGTAAACTACAGTATTTTATTAATTTATAGTGGTAATATGTCTGTATTTTGAATGACCAACATCTACACATCTTTAGTTACACAGTTAGACTTTTACGGTTTGTACCGAGTTTTTAACGGTAATGTACTGGCAACCACAGCTGCCGTTTTTTTACCGTAAATTTTACGGATTTATTTTTTACAGTGTATATGAAGAGTTCAGATGCAAAACCCTCTAAAATCCATCAGACCTTTTTTTTTTTTTTTTTGTAAATGAGCATTTTCTATCAGGCTCCTCTGATTAGGTTCAGAAGTTACATTTTATATGTAATGAAAAGATTATTAACTAATAAATAAAATACCTGTTTTCTTTTTAAAAATGTCACTTTAGACAATTCTTTGGTTTTTAACAAGGTAATTAACTTTTTTTTTGCGTCAAAACTAGCTAAATCCACGTCTGCTTTTTATGCAAAAACCTCTAAATCCACATATCGGGACAAGACAGTGTAATTAGCTGAAAAATCACTAAAATGCACTTAGAAATTATTTTAAAAAACATAAAACACCTTAAATTAAAAATACATACATCTGTCAAGTAAGTGGCGGTTCATTCCGCTGTGGGAATCCCTGATAAACCAGGGACAAAGCAGAAGGAAAACGATCTGAATCTGTCAATTCAGTGCATTAATCAATAACATTAAAACTTTGTTGTCATTAATTAAATCTGAACAATCTGTTGTCATTTCTGATATTTGGGATTTAGATGTAATGTAAGTAGAACAATGTAAACATTGAAAACATTGTAAGCTAAGCTTGGTAGATTCAAATTATGCAGTGTAAAAACATTGTGAAACAGTAATATCTGTGCATTGTCCATAAATATTAATAGCTTATCAGACATATAGGTATTATGAAGTAACATAAATAATGTATAGTTTTTACATTATATTTATCTTCTAAAAATAGCTTAAATTAGCTAATAAAACACAAGGTAGGCCTACTATGCAAACAGGGGATGCCTCTCAGACAATTATAGAAGCTGTCATTCATTCTCACCATACTTAATATCAGACCACGCAGCGCCACTGATACGATCCAAGACCAGTGACGAGATGATCCCAAGGTTTCCATATCCTGGACCAGGCTGTATCCTGATCAGCTTCTATGGTGGTCATGGAGGAGTGAAGAGCATGAGACTGATTCCTGTGATGCTCCAGGGACAGACGAGTCTTTGCTGAGGCCTAGCTTCCAGCCTCCAGTGCTTAGACTGCAGATCTGCACAAGACGTTTGGCCATAGGAGTAATGGTCGTACCATCTGAGCCTGGTTCTCTCAAGTTTTTTTTTTCTTCACTTTTGCCAATTGAAGATTATACAAATAGAGGTGAATTGAATATAACTTAAGGTCTTGGTCGACATCTTAACTCTGTCTTCCGTGAAATGAAGTTGCCGTTGTTTAATGTATGGTAAATCGGACTCTTTCAAAGTAGCGTCGCTGCACAGAAAAAAGTTATGAATCCATGTTATACTTCCGACTGTACAGTGTGTTTTCTTTTTCTTATAATGCAGATGGCAACCTCCATCTTTTAAAATAGGAAGCGCAATAAAACGGTCTCCTCATAAAGCCGGCGTATCAGCGTGCTGCTACTGTACATTGAAAATATATAATTCGATTTGCTTTTCCTGTCAAAGGCAAGTGGCGTTCAGATGCTTTTGCCAACAAACTGTTATTTCTGATTGCGCTGATGCTGGGATTTATCCGTGCATACCGCTTTTGGTGTGAACAGCATTTTAATCTAAAAATGTGAGCAAAATCACCTGTTTTGTCGTCACTTTAAACATTACGCTAGAGAATCATACAATACTAACTCTAAAGTGACGTTGGTGAATTAGTAACAGTTTCTGTTGTTCTGACGTCAGCTGCAGATGTGAATGAATGGCGGAAGTAGTTCCTTATACGAAAGAATTTTGAGACTCTCCGTTTTTGATTTTCTTTTTTATATAAACGATTATGACGTCGAGCTGTTGTATAAACGCAATATCACACTCATAATGCGATATGGCTGTATATTGTCACTGGTGGGACACTAAGGCATTTGGCATGCTGCCTAGAGCCAATGCATGCCTCCCACCAGTGGCGATATACAGCTATATCCCACTGCTACTCTTGAGATATTACTTATTTATCATACACTTTTTTGATTAACAACTTCGCAGACAAGGATTTGCAATGACAGTAATCCAGTGGTTCCCTTCTTACAGTTTTATGACAGTACAAGACCGTGTTGTCAGTTTACAGTGTCTCTCGCCTCTGTTAATGCTCCATTTACACATTCTGTATGCTAAAATAACTTAAATCTTCTGAATTACAGGAAAAAGCCAGTTGCTGATTACGCCCGTGGCCGGTGGCTGTGTGCATATGTGTTTTTTGGGTCTGGTGTCTTGTTGCTGAGTGATAGTTGGGCTCATTGAGCGCGGCTGGCTGGTGTCAGCGACCCTGATGGTTAATGCTCAGCAGCTCAGGTGTGCTGATGCTGACAGGTAGTGTTCACACCGCTGCGCCGCTCAGGGGAAATCAAGCCCGCGCTCCAAATGAGTCTGTTTACTCCACCAGGGAAAACAAACAGGCCGCGTGCTCATCAGCATCACAGTTATAGGACGTACAAACAGGCCCTACTTTTACAACTACAGCAGCGTCGTTTAATGCATACTAATCATGCACCGCTTCACCGCCAACTTCTGACGAGTCTGTAGAAATAGCAGATAAAAAGACAAACAAATGCAGGCTGGCTGCTTGATGCTACGCACAACTTCATCATGCATTCAGGATTGTTTATAATAGATGCTTATTTTAATACGGTTATGGATAGTGTGGAAGCGGGACATATGTTAGATGATGTTTTTTCTTAATGAGAAGTTGAGTTAAATATCTGTATAGTTGTAGAAGTAAAATCATAACAATTATAATTATTATATCGTCTAAACTACTGAACATGACCCATTCTAGTTTCCGGTCATTTTTGAAAAACCTTTTTTTGATCCACTTTAAATGTTGATAAATGAAAATGATCATAATTATATATTAGCATTATTAAAAATATCAACATTATCGTAAATTATAAAATTTAAACATAAATTATTGTTCAATATTTCAGTTAATATACAATAAATATTTGCAATATATCATTTAAAATATATAACAATCTTAATAAAATGTATTATTATTATTATTATTATTATATTAATAAATATAAAAAATGTAGCTGTACATATGTAAATAAATATACAATACATAAGAAAATAAATAAGTAAACTGTATAATAATAGCAAGAATTATTATTGTATAATATTAATACATATAGACTTCTGCTTTAAATAAATGTATAATACAGAAGTGTTACAATAATATTAATATTCATTCATTAATTTTTTTTGGCTTATTCATCCATCTATCTATCTATCTATCTATCTATCTATCTATCTATCTATCTATCTATCTATCTATCTATCTATCTATCTGTCTGTCTGTCTGTCTGTCTGTCTGTCTGTCTGTCTGTCTGTCTGTCTGTCTGTCTGTCTGTCTGTCTGTCTGTCTGTCTGTCTGTCTTTCTGTCCGTCCGTCCGTCCGTCCGTCCGTCCGTCCGTCCGTCTATCCATCCATCCATCCATCCATCCATCAGGACGTAGTGGATTTAAGAAAAGTGTGTGTGTGTGTTTGTGTGTGTGTGGGGGGGGGGGGGGTTGTCTGTCTCTAAACGTGAGCGAGACGTACCCCCTCGTATTATTATTATTATAATATTAATAAATGTATATGTTTGCTCTAAATAAATGTATAATAAGTATTATAATAATATTACTATTTTTAAAATAAAAAAAACTATTATCTATTTATTAATTTATCTGTCTGTCCGTCCGTCCGTCCATCTATCTTATTTTTCTTTAAAATATATCATTATTATTTCTTTTTGTTAACATTCTAAAAATAATATTAATATTATTTATGTTGACATTCTGAAAAGCATTTATAATAATAATAATAATAATAATAATAATAATTTTATTATTATTATTATTATTATTATTATATTAATAAATATATATGTTTGCTGTAAATAAATGTATAATAAGTATTATAATAATATTAATATTTAAAAAAAAATCTATTTATCTATCTATCTGTCTGTCTGTCCGTCCGTCCGTCTATCTATCTTATTTTTATTTAAAATATATCATTATTATTTTTTTTGTTAACATTCTAAAAATAATATTCAAATTATTTATGTTGACATTCTGAAAAGCATTTATAATATTAATTATTATTATTATATTTATCAGAATGTCAAAAAATTTGTATTATTTTTGTGAATGTTAACAACAACAACAAAATAATATACAGTATTATATTAGTATATAGAGACATCTCAGAGATGCCCAAACTAGGGTCTGCGGGCCAAAATTGGCCTATGGTAACCTTTAATTTGGCCCACCATCCCATCTGATAAATATTTTTATAATACTTACTGTATGTAGCAAACATCTGTATTAATAATAATAATAATAATAATAATAATAATAATATAGTATTATGCATTATTAATACTATTGGTGCTGTTGACATATTCTAAAAATATAAATACCATTATAGCATCTAATACTATATTCTGAACATGTACACTGCATTATTGTTATATGTATACTGCTCTTATTGTTCCAAAAATAAAAAGTAGAACAAAATGCTTATATTTATACTGACATTTGCTTTTGCATAGTTAAAATTTATTGAAAATACTCTTTAAAAAAAAAGCAATCTATGATTACATACTTTAATATATTGTTTTGTAATCTATTTCTACAACTGTTATAATAAATATTATAATAAATAACTATAAGTATTAATGCACTTTATATATTTCAAGCAGCAGAACTATCTGAACCAGTTTACACGGATCAGGCTCACTCTGCAAATCTCAGAGGTTTAACACTTAAGCAAAACACAAAACACCGTCCACCAGATCTCTCACAACACACACATATTAATAAGCTCATAATTATATTACACTTCCTCAAATCGACTCCCTCAAGCTGTTAGTTAAAGCCAAACACATTTAAAGCCAAATTAGAATGGAAAGAAGACTAAATGTAACTAACTATTCCCCTAAAGATTAAACTATTCCCTATAATCAAGCACAAAAGTGGAATTAATATTTCATAAAACATTACACACACTCTACCTACAATGCTGAGTTAATTCAATTTTGGGTTAATAGACAAACACAAACATAGAACTGAAGTTTTCAATTAGATTTTTAAGTAAACAACTGGAATTGGGTTTTATATATTGGGTTATGCTTTAAAAATGTATTAATATTATTAATATTGTTGACATATTCTGAAAAAATAAACAGCACAGTGGCATTTAATACTATTTGTTTATTATAATATTTTAATATTTATGTTTTTATTGTTGCAATCAGTGGAAAAAAACAAAATACATACATTCACCTGTAATTCTGGGTTGTTTTAATACAATTTTGGGCCGGTAGACAAACTAAAATGTCAGACTAAAGTTTTTAATTAAAGTAAAAAGCTGGAATATGTTTTATATATATTTATGTTTTATATATTTAATTATGTTAATAATAATAATCTATTATTATTATTACTAGTATTATTATTGCTGACATATTTTAAAAATAAATACCATAATGATATCTAATACTGTTTATTTATTATTATATTTTAATATTTATGTTTTTATTGTTGAAATCAATAGAAAAATAAAAATGAATATAGAACAAAATACACAAACTCAAACTACACTCCTGGGTTGTTTCAATACAATTTTGTAGCACTTGCGTTTTCAATTTAAGTAAACAACTGGAATTGGGTTTTATAATTTTATTTATGTTTTTTAAAATATATATTATTAAGATTAGTGTTATTAATAATATTGTTGGCATATTCTGAAAAATAAATACAATAATGGCATCTAATGCTATTTATTATTATGTTTCAATATTTATATTTTTATTGTTGCAATTAGTAAAAAAAAAGAACAAAATACAAACACTCATCCTACAATTCTGGGTTGTTTTAATACAATTTTGGCTCAAATATAGACAAACTATAAATATATGCATTTTAAAATTGACTTAAATTATTTAAACAATTGGTATTGGGTTTTTATAAATTTGTTTATGTTTAAAAATATAATAATAATAATAATAATAATAATTTTATTATTATTATTATCACTGTTATTGTTGTTGTTGCATGAATAATAAATACCATACTATGCTTATTATTATATTTAAATAATTATGTTTTTTCATTATTGCAATCAATGGAAATATAAAAATAAAAGTAGAATAAAATAAACACTCATTCTTCAAAATGGGTTGTTTCAATAAAATTTTGGGTCAAATATAGAATATAGATTAAATTAAAATAAATTAATTTTTTAACTACACAACTGGAATCGGGTTTTACACATTTGTTTATTATTTAAATAATATATTTGCAATATATCATTTAAAATATATAACAATCTTAATAAAATTTAATTTCATTTACTTGTCGGCTTAGTCCCTTTATTAATCCGGGGTCGCCACAGCAGAATGAACTGCCAACTTATCCAGCAAGTTTTGGAAATGTTTTGCTACAATGTTGGGTCAAATATAGACAAACCATAAACGTATGATTTTTAAAATAAAAAATAAATTAAACTCTTTTTAAGTAAACAACTGCAATTGGGATACAAAAACTTTTTTTTACTCTCTTTTACATTATTATATCACTCTCTTTTTATATTATTGGATGTTTTAAAATAATATATTATGAGATAGTGAATAATATATACATTTTATAGAATAATATGAGATTGTGATATGCTTAAGATCACAGTATTAAAACTGCTCACCCAAACTAGTATGTTGGGAAAATATTAAATGAAATTTTAATAAACAGGAAAAATAAAGAGAAACATAAAAATAGAAGCTTGTTTGTAGTTTATAATTACTTTTTGCAATAACTTGTTTGAATTCAAGGTGCTACGGTGGCTCAGTGATTAGCACTGTCACCTCACAGCAAGAAGGTCGCTGGTTAGAGTCCTGGCTGGGTCAGTAACATTTCTGTGGAGAGTTTGCATGTTCTCCCCATGCTCATGTGAGTTTCCTTTGTAGTTACCCCACAGTCCAAACACAGCTCTATAGGAGAATTAAATAAACTAAGTTAGCCGTAGAGTGTGAATGAGAGAGTGTATGCGTGTTTCCCAGTACTGGGTTGCGGCTAGAAGAGCATCTGCTGTGTACATAAATCATGAATAAGGGACTAAGTCAAAGGAAAATGAATGAATGAATGAAAATGGATTATCTTTATAGTCCTGAAGACATTAGATGACTAAACTTTTATTTAAAAAAAAAAAAACCTGTTCAATAAAGCTATTTCATTAAAATTCCCCAACAATTACTGTCTAAAGCCACTAAGATATATATATATATAAAAGTATTAATTTTCTAAAAAGGGTGTACTCATTTACACTGAGCCCTGTATATTCATGATTTCCGCAGTAATATCTGATTAATAATGCACATTAAAGCAGCGAGTGTTACTTTTTTAATACTCCTAAGCAGTAAGCATTGACCTTTAACCTCTGGAAATCGTTTAGTGTATGCAGGAAGTTTTTAAGGTTTACCTTCAGGCATAAGCGCATCTTTTCTCTCTCGTCTGAGCACTTAAAACTAACTTAAAGATGGAAATGACTTCTCGCACCTCGAGGGCACATTTCCAGCGCCGAGTCTCCCACATAAATGAAAGCAATTTAGCCAAATCACTCGCTACTCCATTTCAACTTTTAAGACTTTTTGGCTGTGTGCTGTATACCGTGAGCTCCTGTGAGACTGTTGCTCTCAGCTTCCTTCGGCTCTGCAAACGCCAGCAGCTTTTTTTGGGGGGGATTGTTTTGTGCTTCAGTAACTGCTTTGTGACATTAGGGGGTGCTGGAATTCTTCAGGATGAGAGAATGATGCTCTTTCAGGATTTATCCCACTTTTTTTCAGTGTCAAACTTTCTGTCTGAGAGAAGAAGATGAAGAGTTTAGAGGACGACATCTGAGGGATTTTACATCACAATAGTGGAGGATAGTAAAATTGGAGTGGAAACTGAAAGCTTAATGTGTTTAATGATCATTAGTTCATGTGCATTTTACTCCTTTTTCTATTAAAAAAAGCAATTTAACAGTTTTAGTTTTTCTAATTGATTTTAATTATCAAAAATGCATTCATTTTCTATTGAGTTATACACTGTAAATAAATGTATTTTATCTCTAATAAATATATTACTGAAAATAATATCTGCTTTTAAACTGTATTACATATTTCTTTTGGAAAAAAATAAGGCTTTATTTTTTTTTTAAATGATCAAATGTTTTAATCTGTATACAATTTTAATATCTACCATTAAATTCCATATGTTAATACAAATAAATTCCCTATATTAATATCTACCATTACATAAAACTAGTAAATTAGTTAGATTTTCTAAATATAACTTGTAAAAAATATATGAGTATTACTGTCCTTCAAATATGAATTTTATTAGTAAAAGTGAATAAGTGAACATGTGAGTTCCCTATTTAAAACGTGATATTTGACTGTTATATGTTATAATACTGTAAACTGAATGTATTTGTCACAATCACCAGTGATCTAACCCTGATAGATCGCAAGAGAACATTCACTATCACCCGAACTACAATCCTGTCACCTAAAAAAACTACTGACAATAAACCGAGCATAAATACACAAAGAAACAGTTAACTAAAGCTGACGAGGGGGTGGACACAACCAATAAAGAACACAGGGGAATATAGTGAAGAGTGTGACATGAATAAACCAAACTAAAACAAAACACAGTACAGTATTTTATTTCTAAATAAAAGTAGGTATTACTGAAAATGCTATCTGCTTTTAAATTGTTCATTTCTTAAATGTTCATTTCTTTTGGAAAAATGAAGGCTTTTTTTTTAAATGATCGACTGTTTTAATGTGTATACATTTTCAAAATCTACTATTAAATTCCCTCTCAAATTAATTAGATTTTCTGAATATAACTTTTAAAATATATTAGTATCAACACCCTTTAAATATCTTTATTATTTTTGAAATCTTCAATTAAAGATGAATGTGTCATCAAATGAATAATACTTTATAATATAATAATAATTTATAATAATAACAGTTTTTATTTTAGCATATAACAATTTAGTAAAGTGAATGTGTAAATTTTACATTTTATAATGTATATTTCACTGTTCCATACTGAAAATTATGTATTAAACTAGCATATCATGTAATATTAGCGATTGTTTAACAATACATTTAATTTTCTAAATAAAATCACATTTTTAAGCTATTACTTATACTTTAATGAAGTAATGGATGATGAAAAATCAGTTGGCTGTGCATTTATTATATACATTCCATTATATTGTTATTTATCCATATATTTTTATAAATACATATTTTTTGAAAACTATATATATATATATATATATATATATATATATATATATATATATATATACATATATATATATATATACACATATGTATAATTCAGAAATTGATCGAATATGTTTTAATGTGCATTTTTATTGTCATATCTACTATTAAATTTAATCACAAGTTAATTAGATTTTATGAATGAAATTTTGAAATATATTAATATTACCACTCTACAAATTTGAATTTTTATAGTATTTTGAATATTTTCAATT
The DNA here is from genome assembly GCF_052040795.2 of Danio rerio. Classification (NCBI taxonomy): domain Eukaryota; kingdom Metazoa; phylum Chordata; class Actinopteri; order Cypriniformes; family Danionidae; genus Danio; species Danio rerio. Next base: position 55,121,904 of record NC_141036.1, read on the forward strand.
ATAGATGAATGTGGTACATACTGAAAATTATGTATTTTTTGAATATATTATGTAATTATCATGTAATTACATGCTTAATATTATCAATTGTATAACAATACCTATTATTTTCTAAATAAAGCCACATTTACACTTTAAAGGATGAAAAAAATCAGTTCACTGTGCATTCATTTTCTATATACATTTAGTTATTTTGTTATATCCATAAATACCCATATAATATTTTAAGAACTTCATTATTTTAAAATATCAAATACACAATTCAACTGCACTCATTTTAGTTTTTTTCACATAATACATATAATTTTGGAATTGATCAAATATGTTTTAATTTGCATTCATTTTTTTTATTGTGTCACAAATTCCATCACAAATTAATTTGCTCTCTGAATAAAACTTTTGAAATCAAAGTTATTATTTAACTAAATAATTTAAATGATTAGTATTACCAATCTCCAGATATTAATTTTTAGTATTTATATTCATTAAAGATTAATGTGTTATCAAATTAATAACACAATTAAAGTGAATGTGTTTAAGTTTCATATAAAAAAAGTTATATTTTACTGTTACATGCTGAAAATAATGTATTCTATGAACATATTGCCACGCAATTACATGCTTAATAATACCAATTGAACTACAATACATTTAATTTTCTGAATAAAACCACATTTTTATTATTACTTACACTTTAAAGGATGATGAAAAATCAATTAGCTGTGCATTCATTTTCTATATTATATTCATTCAATTATATTTTATATACACTTATTTTTTATATATTATTATTTTTCAACAACTGTATATTTTTGTTACTGCATCTTTATTATTTAAAATTTCAAAAACACATTTCAGATGCATTTATTTTAGATTTTATCGTATAATATACTAATATACAGGGGTGGACATAACCAATAAGTGAGGTAAGCAGCCACTTAGGCCCCCGGGGAATTAGGGGGCCCAAATCAATGTCAAGAAGACCATATTAATCATATTGCTCTTTAATAAATTTAAAATCATTCATTCATTCATTAATTTTCTTGTCGGCTTAGTCCCTTTATTAATCCGGGGTCGCCACAGCGGAATGAACCGCCAACTTATCCAGCAAGTTTTTACGCAGCGGATGCCCTTCCAGCCGCAACCCATCTCTGGGAAAAAAAAAGTTAAATCATATGTTTTAAATTCTGTCTATAACATTAATATTTTAACTTTCTACTTCTTTGTACTTCTATTACTGCACATGTAAATATTACAATCTAATCACAAATATGGCTAATTAACTGTATACATTTTGTGCACTTGTTTTTTATTTGTGATTTAAATTTTACATAAGGAAGATAAAGGCTATGGTTTACTTACAAAAAAAAAAACCTGAATCTACATAGAGAAAAAATATCCATAGAAAAAGAGAGTGTTTTGAGTTTCAATGTTAGAGCCTCATTCATGGGATTGCTTAGGGCCCCCAAATCAGAAAGTCCATCCCTGCTTATGTAAATATTTTTATAAAATCTCCTTTTATTATAATTAATATTTTCTTTTTGCAATTCCACAAATGAAAATATTCAATGTTTACAACCAGATATAAATATAAGTATCATTTTTATTCCTCAAAGTCATCACCTCTGCCCCACAAATCAGTTTCCTCCTCCCCCAAAAAAACATCCCCCCTTCTCCCCAAAACCCAACGTCGCTCATGAATCATTGAAAAAGAACACATTTCCTCTTGTTTACCCATATCCACATATGTATAAAATATCATTTATTCTAATAGGCTCTATAAATCAAAAGTATTGTCAGCGAATGAGAGATAAGTGAGGTTATTGTGCGACGAGGCCAGCTGGTGGTAATAATTTAATGAAGTTTTACAGGCGCTATAAAGGCAGGAAGCAGATGTGGCATTAAGGATTATAAAGTTGGTAAAACTTTTAACAAGTGAGATGGATTTCGACGGTACAACAGCAGAAGTGCAGCGAAAAAAAAAGAGGGTGAATTTACACATCCTTCAATTGCAAAGCTATCAATCACACGCGTGTTATTCCTCTGGGAGAATCTTTACATGCATATTTATTAGCTCAACATGCTAATTCCCGCTGCTCCGGGCCCCACCGCTGCGGCGCCAAGCCTGTTTATGACTCATAATTGTTGATATCCTTTGATATATTTCTCTCGACTAAGACATCATTTGCTTTTTTGTGTGTGTGTGTGTGTGTGTGTGTGTGTGGTTTCGAGTCAATGAGGCACAATGACCCAGGCTTTCAATTTAGATTTACAGTTCAGCGTCTATTAAAAAAGCAAGTCAATCCCTCCAGTGGGGGATCTATTGTGCTCCAACTTATAATCGACACTTTCCGCCATGTGGAAAGAGCCTGCGTGCGCTTTTGCTTTGAGCGTTTCTCCTGAAAGTTAGCAATGCTGAAGTGTGTGTTTGTGTGTGTGTGTGGAAAGAGCGGGAGCAGACACCTGCCGCTGAACGCTCTCCTTCGGGATCCGGCATCTGAGAAACGCAATCTGAGCGCAGAGAAAAAACAAAACAAACACAGAGACTGAGTAAACAGCGCTATACGGCTGACGCTGGACAGACGTGTTTAGGGGAAAAGAAGTCATAGATGAATGTGTTTGTCTCTCAGGTGATGTGGAATATTCAAGGACAATCTTGATAACGGCAGACATAGGAATGTGGTGGTTTTAGCGTGACGATGTGTGCTAACACGTGCTGAAGGTTTACACTGCAGGTTAAGCAGAACTCAGGAGTTATGACTAAGTCCAGACAGAATCGGTGGATATTTTTAGCCATTTCTGCTGAGAATTTTGTAAAAAAAAAAAAAAAAACTGCAGATTTATGCAGAATAATATTAGGAGTATCATAACTAAAAACTTAATATATGAGATAATAAAATAATATATTTTTTACTTTTATTTAATGTTTACAATGCAAATCCAATTCGATCGACTTATTTGGTAAACAATAACTCCCACAGAGTTACACGGTCAACTGCTAATGGTGACTGTCTAGTGCCGAAGTGTAAGACCTCATTTGGTCAATCTGTCTTCTCTGTAAAAGGAGCCAAACTGTGGAATGATTTACCGGTTAGCTTAAAATCAGAAAGTAATCTAAATATTTTTAGTAGTGCTCTTAAAAAGTGGTTAAAACAAAACAGCAGTGTTTGCACAAATAGTCTTCTGTTAGTAGGTTGGATCATGTCGGATTGCTTTTGCCTGCAGTAATTTTAGGTAAAGAATTGTAATGGTGTGTACATGTTTTTATTATATTTCCATTTAGTCAATTTTAAGCCTCCTGTGGATAGGTGTTGAGAATTAGCCAGTTTGCTAAAACACTTAAACAAATGCATTTGGTTGTCCAGTGTAACTTTGATGTCCATGTCAAATGAAATTACTGAGACAGTAATATTAAAATACAAAAAAAATATTGCTTTATTGTAAATAAATCATATGAACATTTTTATGAATCATTCATGAATTATGAATCATTATTATTACTGAAATTAGTTTAAAAACTGAATCGATGAGATTATACACACATTTATACAAGTAAATAAATTGACTCAGCGATGGGCAAAATTATGACAAAGGCCAGACACAATCTGTGGACATTCTTTGTTATTTCTGCAGAAAATTTTGTAAAAAATCTGTGGATTTATGCTGAATCATTTAGGGAGCATCATAAACTTATTATATGAAATAAAAAATATTTACCTTTTTAACTTTTATTTATTGTTTACAATGTAAATCCAATTAGATCCACTTATTTGGTAAACAAAGCAAGTCTCTTATATAACAGATCTACACAATGACAGAAAACATTACTTTTCAAACTGTATTGTAAATAAATTATATGAACATTTTCATATTAGTCAATAATATCACTGAAATGTACACACGAGTGAATAGACTCAATGATGGGCTAAAAATCTGTGGAAATCTGCAGATTTCCATGCACAGATTCAATGCGGATTATGACCATAGAAGACATCAATTTTATTATTATATTAAACATTGCAGTTGTTTGTTTGTTTGTTTTTAACAAAGGAACAGGAAGTCATGACCTTAGAAGATTCAAAGTAAAATACTTTTTAAATTTTGAAATGGTTTAGTGTGTGCTTGCAACTTACAAATTGTTAACTCAGTTTAAAATTGTACACTGTTAGACATTTCTGTAAATTACACAGTTATTTACTGTATTTCACCCAGTGTAATACTGCAAATTCCTTTTACGGTAAATAACTGTATTTACCGTTGCATTATGGGAATTTAGTGTGACGTCGAACAACATATACAGCGATGTACTGTATTTGTAAAAATTCGTGTATTATACTGTATTTTCCACAACTGCTTCAACGCCACCTTGCGGCGATTCGACTACTCTGCACCACATTTTGCCTGAGGACCCTGGAGCAATTCTGGAGGACAATTTATTAGTGTGCCTGAAGAACATACTGGATTTAACAAACTTTACTCTGGTAAGCTGAGGCAGTGTTTCATTTTACAGAATGTTTTGTGGACGAGAATAGAACAAAGTAAAGTATAAAGTTGGCTATTATTATTTATTTTCTCTGGCTTGGCGTTATTTCGCCCATTTGAGAAATATATCATCTATTAAGATGTTACCTTTATTTAATTTATTACATTAACACTACTATTACTTTAAATAAGACTGTTTATGACTATTAGCCATTTTTCTCGTCATATCTTTTTATTTATTTACATAGGAACCGGTGTTGCAGCGGGTTTTGGTTTAGGAGGGAACCAGAGGTATGCAGACAGTTTTGGAGGACACTTAGCACGAGACAACGGTCCGGCAGAGAGTGTTTTCCCCCAGAAGAATATGAATGAAAGACCAACAAATAATCCAGGTAAAAGCGCGTCTGTCTGTGCTGACAACACTCGACATTGATTTGAGCACCTCTATTAGCATTTGTTTGCTCGGCAACATTGGCTGAAGCGATCTTAAAATGGTAATGTTAACTGTTAGCTAAACTGAGCTAAGTTTATACTGAATTGGACTCAAACTCATTTTAACGTGCAACGTTTAACTTATATTGATTTATACTATATCTATTAGATGTTGTGAACTTATTTTTCTCTGGTTTAGAGTAACTTATAACGTTAGCTTGAGAAAATAACATCGCGACGTAACCTATAACAGTAGTTCTCAAACTTTTTTCATCAAGTACCACCTCAGAAAACATTTGTCTCTCCAAGTACCACCAAAATGAGCAGTATTGAAATACAATAGCATAGTAGGCCCAGTAAAGCAGCTACAACTCTGCACAGTTAAAAAACGTGGCAGATTACCTCAGAAATATAGGCTTTATGTCATATATCGCATATTATATACATCATTTTTGATAAATTTTTAAATGTGTGTAGCATGTACATGACATACATCATTCCTCCGTGTACCACTAGAAGAAAGCCTGCGTACCACTACTGGTAAACGTACCACAGTTTGAGAACCACTGACCTATAAGAACGTTAACGTAAATCTATAACGTTACAATATGCATAGAGGTAAAGTTGGTTTTATATTCGCACATTCGTTCATTTAGAAGACTCTATACTGTTTACCATGTTACTTTGAATATTCGATCAGAATTAGCATGCCAGTATGACTTGAAATCAACATTAACACTGTTTATTTGACCGTGAGCATGTTGTACTTTGATAGTCATTAGCTGCTAAAATGATTTCGCTATTTAGAGTTTGCAAATAATACTTTTATGAAATTAAATTATTTAGGGGGAAGTCTGAATCTGCTAATATAAAACCAATTTTACCTCTATGCATTATGCTAATAACCACCTTTTTGCTATTTATTGTTTGCTAAATATTTTTTTATCACAACTCTTGACATTTGGTTTAACATAATTGTTACCATTATATTTTTTTCTGTTTAGATATGGCACTGGCACAGCAGCAGTTTTTGTCTAAAGAAACAAACAGCATTTCAGAGGAACATCTTGATCAGCACAGCCTTATGCTTAAAAAATAAGCAAGACCAGTAAGCAACCAAGGTAAACTAATAAAAAAAAGTTGTGTGGAGGTTGTGGATTGTAGCATGGTATTCTTATCTGTATTTTTGGCTTTTTTATGGTCTCAATATAGAATACTGGGAGCCTGCCTGTGCAAACTGGACCTCATACAACAGTAAGTACAGTACATCTATTTGTTTCTCAATATATTAACGTTACTTTTAATACAAAATGTGTCACATGTTTAGTTGCTAGCTAAATAAAAAAATCGTTTTCCCTTTTTTATTAAACCATTTAGTAGGGTTTTTTTTCATCTTTGTTTATAATATTTTGAGCAGATTGAGGTCTGTCATGGGTCAGACATTTCAAAATACAATAATTAGTATTGGGATACATGCATTTGTCTATGTATTAAATGTCTTTTTCCCCATTTCATGTTGCCTAAATATTTTGTAATAAATAAAATAATACAATTTTTTTGTATAAATAATTCCAGAGGATGAAACAAAATGCACAGCAACAACCAGAGTGAGCCAGAAGATAGCAGGAGAAGTACTGAAGAGAATAACAACCATGAACAACAGTGTGTTATCCTTCTTTCACCAGCTAACTGAGAACTTGGATTAGGTGAGACACTCTCAATAGTTTTATCAGTATTCAGTCTGTTTTAGTTTATTAGGAATACATAAAACAAATAGTCTAATCTGTCCTGCTGTGAATCAACCCATCACAAATGCTTCAATGTTTTTGTAAAACCTTGTTAGGGGAAAAAATAAACAGGACATTCTGGTTAGTTATCTTTTAAACATGGTAGTGAGCAGGTTATGAGCAGGAGCCAGTTGCTCAGTACCAGCTGAAAACTACCCCAACCTAGCTGCCATGCTTCAAAATAATTAACCAGTATATGATTTATTTTTTAAACAAGCTTCTTCTATGCTTATGTTAGTCTGTTTGTCCTTATCCAGAGTTCTTCATAATCCTGGACTGGGCCAAATCCTGACCAGATGCTGTGGTGGTCATGGAGGAGTGAATCCTAAAAGACACACGTGATCAATGAGTTTCCGCATTGATCCAATGGGCCAGCCTGACCACCCGCTGGTGAACTTTCAAGCCTCTGGTGCCTAGACTGCGGCCTTGCACAAGTTTGGCTAGAGGAGAACTGGTCGTGCCCAACTGAGCCTGGTAATTCTCAAGGGATTTTATTCTACACTTTCGTCAGTTGGTGAAGTTTGTTTCATGCCACTGTCGCCACTGGATCACTTGGCTACGATTGGTGGATCGGTGGATTTGCTCTTCAGTGTTTGGACTTTCAGCAGTGACATTTACTGCTTCAATTCTGAAAACTGGACTGAAGCAGCTTCAATTTACAAGAACTTCTATGTTAAGCTGCTTTGACATCATTGATCTACATTGTAAAAGTGCAATAGAAATAAAGATGAATTGCATTTGAACATGTGAATTCAGACCTTGTTGAGCATTTGACACCAGAACTAGTAATATTTTAAAGTTGGGTTGTTTCTGAGTCGGCTAATAGTTACAAATATTTATTTTTCCAACAATATGCAATTCAGAAGTTTAAATTTTTATTGTACATGTATGTTCTAGTGCTTTGTGTGATTTATTTATTTTTAATGTGTTGATTTTATTGCTTAATGTAATTTTCACACATTTTCCTTAAATGCTTTAAGCATTATTAATGTTTTAAAGAATGGAATATTTTGTAATTGTGTCTGGTTTAATGTCAGTAGTACTTAGTACAATTGTTTTTTTTTTCTCAACAATATGCAGGTCAGACACTTAAATTAGTTTTGTACATGTATGTTAATGTGCTTTGTCATTTTCAATGTTTTTTTTTCTTAAAATAAAATGTTTTGAATGATTGAAATGTAATGTTTTTACACATTTTTAAGCTTGTTTTAAGCATCTCCAATGTTTTAAATAAAGAGTGTTTATTTTGTTAATATTTTGTAATTGTGTCTTTTTTAGGTCTATAGTATTAAAATAATATTAATAAAATTATATTATAAAATATTTAGGACAAAATTAAAAGGTTTACAGTAGCTAACTGTTAACTTAGGTTTTTACAGTAGTTAACCATTTTCAGACACTACGGTAACATACTGTAAACAGATTTACAGTTGTATACTGTAAATCTAAAATACAGTAACTTACTGGCAACAGTGTTGCCAGTAAGTTACTGTAAAAACCCTTTGAAATGTCTAACAGTGTATGTTAGGTGGACATATTTTTCACCTCAGAGTTGAATTTACTTATAAAAATGATTTAACTGCATCCTTATAACTGTTTGTTTAATGAAAGAAAAAAAAAATGTTGAGGAGACTTGATTTCTTTATTTGTGCACTGTTAGACATTTCAAAGGGTTTTTACAGTAACTTACTGGCAACACTGTTGCCAGTAAGTTACTGTATTTGAGATTTACAGTATACAACCGTAAATCCATTTACAGCATGTTACCGTAGTGTCTGAAAATGGTTAACTACTGTAAAAACCTAAGTAAACAGTTAGCTACTGTAAACCTTTTAATTTTGTCTTAAATATTTTATAATATAATTTTATTAATATTATTTTAATACTATTGACATAAAAAAACACAATTACAAAATATTAACAAAATAAACACTTTATTTAAAACATTGGAGATGCTTAAAACATTTAAGAAAAATGTGTAAAAACATTACATCTCAATCATTCAAAATATTTTATTTTAAGAAAAAAAAAACATTGAAAACGACAAAGCACATGAACATACATGTACAAAACTAATTTAAGTGTCTGACCTGCATATTGTTGAGAGAATAAAAAACCCAATTGTACTAAGTACTACTGACATTAAACCAGACACAATTACAAAATATTCCATTCTTTAAAACATTAATAATGCTTAAAGCATTTAAGGAAAATGTGTGAAAATTACATTAAGCAATAAAATCAACAGATTAAAAATAAATAAATTACACAAAGCACTAGAACATACATGTACATTAATAATTTAAACGTCTGAATTGCATATTTTTGGAAAAATAAATATTTGTAACTATTAGCCGACTCAGAAACAACCCAACTTTAAAATATTACAAATTCTGGTGTCAAATGCTCAACAAGGTCTGAATTCACATGTTCAAATGCAATTCATCTTTAGGTCTATTGCACTTTTACACTGTAGATCAATGATGTCAAAGCAGCTTAACATAGAAGTTCTTGTAAATTGAAGCTGCTTCAGTCCAGTTTTTAGAATTGAAGCAGTAAATGTTACTGCTGAAAGTCCAAATACTGAAGAGCAAATCCACCGATCCACCAATCGAAGCCAAGTGAACGAGTGGCGACAGTGGCATGGAACAAACTTCACTAACTGACGAAAGTGTAGAATAAAAGCCCTTGAGTGAAACCAGGCTCAGTTTGGCAAGACCAGTTCTCCTCTAGCCAAACTTGTGCAAGGCCGCAGTCTAGGCACCGGAAAGGTCACCAGCGGGTGGTCAGGCTGGCCCATTGGATCAATGCGGAAACTCATTGATCACATGTGTCTTTCAGGAATCACTCCTCCATGACCACCACAGCATCTGGTCAGGATTTGGCCCAGTCCAGGATTATGAAGAACTCTGGATAAGGAGAGACAGACTAACATGAGCATAGAAGAAGCTTGTTTAAAAAAAATAAATCATATACTGGTTAATTATTTTGAAGCATGGCAGCTGGGTTGGGCTAGTTTTCAGCTGGTACTGAGCAACTGGCTCCTGCTCAAAACCTGCTTAAAACCATGTTTAAAAGATAACTAACCAGAATGTCCTGTTAATTTTTTCCCCCAACAAGGTTTTACAAAAACATTGTAGCATTTGTGATGGGTTGATTAACTGCAGGACAGATTAGACAATTTGTTTTATGTATTCCTAATAAACTAAAACAGACTGAATACTGATACAACTATTGAGAGTGTCTTACCCAATCCAAGTTCTCAGTTAGCTGGTGAAAGAAGGATAACACACTGTTGTTCATGGTTGTCATTCTCTTCATTACTTCTCCTGCCTTCTTCTGGCTCACTCTGGTTGTTGCTGTGCATTTTGTTTCATCCTCTGGAATTATTTATACAAAAAAAAATTAGGCAACATGAAATGGGAAAAAAGACTTTTAATACATAGACAAATGCATGTATCCCAATAATAATTATTATATAACGAAATGTCTGACCCATGACAGACCTCAATCTGCTCAAAAATATTATAAACAAAGATGAAAAAAAACCTACTAAATGGTTTATTAAAAAGGGAAACAAATCTTTTATTTAGCTAGTAACTAAACATGTGACACATTTTGTATTAAAAGTAACATTACTATATTGAGAAACAAATAGATGTACAGTACTTACTGTTGTATGAGGTCCAGTTTGCACAGGCAAGCTCCCAGTATTCTATATTGAAACCATAAAAAAGCCAAAAATACAGATAAGAATACCTTGATACAATCCACAACCTCCACACAACTTTTTTTTTATTAGTTTACCTTGGTTGCTTACTGGTCTTGCTTATTTTTAAGCATAAGGCTATGCTGATCAAGATGTTCCTCCGAAATGCTGTTTTCTTCTTCAGCCAAAACCTGCTGCTGTGTCAGTGCCATATCTAAACAGAAAAAAATATAATGGTAACAATTATGTTAAACCAAATGTCAAGAGTTGTGATAAAAAAAAAAAAAAAAATTAGCAAACAATAAATAGCCAAAAGGTGGTTATTAGCATAATGTATAGAGGTAAAGTTGGTTTTATATTAGCAGATTCAGACTTCCCCCTTAATAATATAATTTCATAAAATATTATTTGCAAACTCTAAATAGCGAAATAATAATAGCAGCCAATGACTATCAAAGTACAACATGCTCAAGGTCAAATAAACAATGTTAATGTTGATTTCAAGTCATACTGGCATGCTAATTCTGATCGAATATTTAAAGTAACATGGTAAACAGTATAGAGTCTTCTAAATGAACGAATGTGCGAATATAAAACCAACTTTACCTCTATGCATATTGTATAACGTAGATTTACGTTAATGTTATTATAGGTTACTTCGCGATGTTATTTTCTCAAACTAACGATATAAGTTACTCTAAACCAGAGAAAAATAAGTTCACAACAGCTAATATATATAGTATAAATCAATATAAGTTAAACGTTGCACGTTAAAATGAGTTTGAGTCCAACTCGGTGTAAACTTAGCCCAGTTTAGCTAACGTTACCATTTTAGGATCGCTTCATTCAATGTCGCCAGGCAAACAAATGCTAACCAAGTTATAGAGGTGCTCAAATCAATGTCGAGTGTTGTCAGCACAGACAGACGCGCTTTTACCTGGATTATTTGTTGGTCTTTCATTCATATTCTTCTGGGGGAAAACACTCTCTGCCGGACCGTTGTCTCGTGCTAAGTGTCCTCCAAAACTGTTTGCATACCTCTGGTTCCCTCCTAAACCAAAACCCGCTGCAACACCGGTTCCTATGTAAATAAATAAAAAGATATGACGAGAACACTAGCTAATAGACATAAACAGTCTTATTTAAAGTAATAGTAGTGTTAATGTAATAAACTAAATGAAGGAAAAAAATCTTATATAATGATATATTTCTCAAATCAGCAAAATAACTCCAAGCCAGAGAAAATAATATTAGCCAACTTTATACATTACTTTGATCTATTCTCGTCCACAAAACATTCTGTAAAATGAAACACTGCCTCAGCTTACCAGAGTAAAGTTTGTTAAATCCAGCATGTTCGTCAGGCACGCTAATAAATCCTGCAGAATTGCTCCAGGTTCCTCAGGCAAAATGTGGTGCAGAGTAGTCGAATTGCCGCAAGGTGGCGTCGAAGCAGTTGTGGAAAATACAGTATAATACACAAATTTTTACAAATACAGTACATCGCTGTATATGTTGTTCGACGTCACACTGAATTCCCATAATGCAACGGTAAATACAGTTATTAACTGTAAAAGGAATTTGCAGTATTATACTGGGTGAAATACAGTAAATAACTGTGTAATTTACAGAAATGTCTAACAGTGTGTGGTTACCATTGTAAAAATATTAAATACAAGTTGAAGTTGAGCCAAATTATTCCATAAAGTATGCCTTTTCAGTCAACTTAAAAAAAATATTTAGCACAACTTCTGCAACCACTGAAGCATAATAAACTCAAAATTTATTTGCTGCCGGTTGCTTTAAAATTTAAAGTTAACTCAACTTTTTTATTTTTTACAGTGTGTGTGTGTATAAATATGAATTCTGAGATCATGACTACTCTTTATGAAACTCCAGTACTTTTCATTAAAGCTGTTTTATTTACATTTATATATATATATATATATATATATATATATATATATATATATATATATATATATATATATATATATATATATATATATATATATATATATATATATATATTATCAGGTAATCCAGAGGAAAGATTCAAAGTAAAATGTACTAAAAAGGTACTACATTTTATTTTATATAAGTTTTTAGTTACGATGCTCTCAGAATAATTCTGCATAAATCTGCAATTTGTTTGTACAAAGTTCTGCTGGTTAGAAATAGCAAAAAACGTCTGCAGATTCTGTCTGGGTCTAGTCATGATTCTGGAAGATTCCAATTTAAATGTTCTATTGGAATTTTATAGTGCGTGTTTGTGCCTGCGTGTGTGTGTGTGTGCGTGTGCGTGCGTGTGTGTGTGTGTCTGTGTGTGCGGTGTGTAAAGTGGAATTCTGAGAACATGACTATCATAGATTCCAATTAAAATGTTCTACTAGAATGTGAAATGTTTCTTTATGAGACTCCAGTACTTTTAATTGTTTTATTGACATTTTTAATTACATTTTTAAATTTTTTTTCAGGGATTCCAGAGAACTTTACCCTAAAAGATTCAGAGTAAAATGGACTATTGGAATTATTTTGAATTCTGAGGTTATGACTAATTGATTCCAATTAAAATGTTCTATTGGAATTTATATTTTGTGTGTGTATGTATAAAGTGCAATTATGAGATCATGACTCCCATAGATGCCAGTTCAAATGCTCTATAAGAGTTTGAAATGTTTCTTTTTAAGGTGAGATTTGGAGGTCATGACTCTAGAATATTAATAAAATTGTCCTTTACGAAAATTTGATTATTATTTTTCGAAATCAGGGAATTCAGAGTATTTTATATCGAAATATTCTATATGCTTAGCAGTAAAATATACAGTGAAAATCATTTTTTTTTTCTCTAAAGTAGAATTTGGAGATTATGACTCCAATTCAAATGTTCTACTGGAATTTGTTTATGTTTATTTTTGAAGTGGAATCCTGATGTCATCATAACCCTAAAAGATTCCAATTCAAATGTTCTATGGATCCTTTTCACAAGACTGTTATGACGCGTCACCAAAATCTTAAATCGTCGAATCTGTTTTTTATGTATGTGTTATATCATCTTTGCTTCAAATTACAAAAAATGATTTACCGCTTATGAGATGTTTGTGTAATGCTGTGTGTATGGGGCTGAAAGTAAATTTGATGTTATTCTTTCCTTTGACTGCTGTCATCAGTCTCACACAATTTTTTTCCCCTTTTCTGAAAGTCTTGATAACAACATAGAGGAGTTTTCTTTTATTATTTCAGCAAATAGGATTCCTAAAAAAAAATTATTTGTTTTATTGATAAATTCCACTACTGAGAAACCCGGAAATGTGAAAAAGGTCTATTGGAATTTAAAAATGTTTTTTTCTTGCATGTGTAAAGTTTAATTCTGAGATGATGACTTTCATAGATTTCAATTCAAATGTTTTATTAGAGTTTGAAATATTTCTTTTTGAATTGAGATTTGGAGGTCAGGACTCTAAAGGCCCATGCACACCGGGAAGGTTTTTGCTCGCGTTTTCCGTCGACGTTTTACTAAATAAAAGGCGCCAATGTGATTGTACACACCAACGCGCAAAACTCCAGGCGTAAAAACATAATTTTTTTAAGAAACACCTCATGCTCGTTTTTTTGTTTTTTTTTTTTTTTTGTGTGATCACGTGCACGAAGCTGCTGAAGTTACAGTAAACATCACTAGGAGGCGCTCGACCGCAAAACTGTCCATAGCCCCTTTCACACAGTGATACCGGTAAATATCCGGAAAATTTCCGGAACTACTTTACCGGTATATTCAAAAAAACGCTGTTCACACAGACGAGGACGTTACGGAATTTTTCCGGAAAAGAGCATTCACACATCCATCGCAAAATGCCGGTAAATTCTGACATCATTAACCAGAAATGACCTCTAAACGGCTGCGCTTGTGTTTGTTAACATTTGACTACATTACAAACTCTTCGGATGGATCAGTATTGAGTACAACTCTAATGAAAACATAGGGAAACACTTTGATATGTGTGTGTGCTGGCGCTATGGGCGCTCACGGGCACACGCAAAGCTTGAAGGTAAACAAACAACGGATTATCATAAACATTTTATCGATAATTATTTACACAGCATTAAGAAGGAACATAGAAACATTATCTGACTAACATCTAGCAGCTAAAGGTGTCTGGAAAAAATATTCAAAGGCTTTTATTCTCATAAACCGCGCGGACGTGAATGCGTCTGACTGTTGTGATTGGCTAAAGCAGGTGTCTCACGTCAGCCCGTTCTAGACGTGGACGCGCTTATTACGGCAATCTTCCTTCTGCATTCACACAGCGCAGCATTCCGGCAAATTACCGGTAATGTTACAACTTCTCTTTCCGGAAAATAGCCAGAACGAATTTACCGGTATTTTCAAAAAGGGCCTGTTCACACATACAACCTTTCCGGAAAATTGCCGGTAATTTTCCGGAAAGGTCTGTATGTGTGAAAGGGGCTAATGCGAGCGCACATTGAAGAAGATTCCCAGAGGCGATATGAACGTGGAGCTGCTTGTTGCACTGGTGAACAATAATCACTTCTTTATCGCTACAGCTGGAGCTGCTACCTGAACCATCCATGCTTGTTGAAATTGCCAGTAATTTTAACAACAAGCCTTTTCTCTTTTTTTTCTGTGTTACAAGCGGATGTCAGAAGCTTAAAGCTGCGTAGCGCCATCTAACGTCAAGAAGTGATTTTGCATATTCTTGTGCTCGACGCCAGTGAAAATAACTTCGGTTTGAATCCGGAAAAAACATCTCGATAAACGCTGGTGATAAACAAAAATGGAAAGCGGCCCCGTGTGTACGAGCCTTTACTCTTATTTTTAAAATTATTACTCTTTTCAGTTTGTTTGTTTGTTTTGATCAGGGAATCCGGACATTACCCTGAACAATTCAGAGTAAAATGTATTGGAGGTATTTTTTTTTTTAAGTAGAATTCAGAAATTATGTCTCTGGTTGATTCCAATTTTAAAAATCGTTTGGAATTTTAAATGTTAATTTTTGCTGTGGAATTCTGAGGTCGTCATGACCCTAGAAGACTCCAATTCTAATGTTCTATTGGAGTGTAATCAAATGGCCTTAGGCTTAGTAAGTTCAAAAGAAAAATGTTGTAGTAAAATGTTGAAATGTTTGTTTTAGAAAATAAAATGTAGAGGTCATGACCCTTTTTAAAGTACAATTCAGTGAGCATGAGTCTAGTGAACTCAAATCAAAATTTTATTTTAGATTCTGAGATCATGACACTTGAAGATTCCGATTCAAACTCAAAAATGAAAATATTGTGGGGTTTAAAAATATAATATTTTATAAGTGGTCTCAATTCTCTCAAATGCATGGGTCTTTCGAATGCATTTATTATTATTAGATTATATGTCATTAATAAAATAAGCAAATGTTATATTATATTGCACAGATTATCATATGTCATTCCATCATTCAGATGATTGATAGAGCCTCAAAAAATCTGATCATCTCGATTCATGGATGAGATAGTGGTCATCATTTTTGAGTTTTTCAAACTTTTCAAACTTTTGAGTTTGAATCGGAATCTTCAAGTGTCATGACCTCAGAATCTAAAATAACATTTTGATTTGAGTTCACTAGACTCATGCTCGCTGAATTGTACTTTAAAAAGGGTCATGACCTCTACATTTTATTTTATAAAACAAACATTTCAAAATTTTACTACAACATTTTTCTTTTGAACTTACTAAGCCTAAGGCCATTTGATTACACTCCAATAGAACATTAGAATTGGAGTCTTCTAGGGTCATGACGACCTCAGAATTCCACTGCAAAAAATAACATTTCAAATTCCAAACTATTTTTAAAATTGGAAACAACCAGAGTCATAATTTCTGAATTCTACTTAAAAAAAAAAAAAAAAGGTCCCACTTTATATTAAGTGTCCTTAACTACTATGAACTTACATCAATAAATAAATACAATGTACTTACTGTGTTTATAATGTATTTAAGAACACTTGTGGTGCTTTTGAGTTGGGATAGGGGTTGGGTTATGGACAGGTTTGGTGGTATGGGTAGGTTTAAGGGTGGGTTAAGGTGTAAGGGATGGTCAACAGTGTATTTACAAATGTAATTACAAAAGTTAAATACAGATGTAACTACATACAGGTATTTAATCAAGCATAAGTACACAGTTAATACATGTATTTACACAATAAGTACATTGTAACAAACTAATTAATTCCTATGTAAGTACATATTTGTTAAGGCCACTTAATATAAAGTGGGACCAAAAAAAAAAAAAACCTCCAATACATTAAATATTCATAAAAATACAGTCCAAATCTAATCAAGATGATGACTGGAACATGTTTTAATTCTACTTGATTCTGTCATTTGTGAGTTAGTTTGACTCCAGAAAAAAACATCTAAAAATCTATATCTGGTATTAAATGAGAAACAAGCATTTGGGTGTGTGTGTGTGCGCGGTCTCCGATTCTGAAGTGTATTATTCATAAAAGCACAGTCCGCATGTGATCGCGGGTCGTCAGAATGCGTTTGAATGCTATTTGATTGAGTCCCCTTTCTGCGCTCAGGTTAGGGAGTAATTAATCACAACATTTTTGACACTAAACATTACATAAAAATAAAAAGGCTGACAAGTTGTTTTACATAATCAAGTGTGGCGCTCTCACCTGCGATGACACCGCCGAAAGGAACCCTCGTCATTACACCCAACAATAACACAGGTGTGCGAAAAATGGAAAACTGGCAGCGATATGAATTATTAATGTCAAACTTAAGTATTAGAACAGGAAATCAACCAACTTACCTGGCACGATTAACATGCAAAACACCTCGCTTTTTTTCTCCCCCCACAAAAGCAGAAAGTATAATTACGGCCCGCTATTCTGGAACACGTTAACTTGTGCTTTTTTTTTTCTAAAGCTCCGAGCACCTGCTTACTTTGTTTATACTCCTGTATTCTCTCTCATATTAATAAGAGGCTGCTCGCATGTCCTCCTACAGCTCTGCACAAACACGCCGATGAGAACTCGTCAAGCCTTGTCATAATCTGAATTACAAATACTTTGTATAGCTGCTAAACTATAAGTTAAGTGGGGCTACAGCGGGAGATACACGCCAACATGTGGGTGTTTTGAAGTCAAAGAGGGGAAAGCCATATTTATCCGCCCTTTGGAAAAAAAAGGGGAAAAAAAATGGAGCCGAGTAAACAAATCCATTTTCGCTACATGTTAATTGTTTCCAGCATCGTATTATCTTGGTGGCACATTGCGAGCCTGTGTTTCGTGTGCAAATTGCCGCGCGGATCTCTTTCAAACAGGTGCTGACCAATGGCGGAGCGGTTCTTGAAGGATGCCGGCAAAAACAGCTTGAGCCGCCTCCAACATGGGACCGGCGCTTTTGGCAAGTCAAACTTTATCAGCGCAAACATGCAGAGATGAAAACAAACACATCCCGGCTTGCTAATTACGGACACATTGGAGTCTCTACACCTCATCATTGCCGGGCGAGCGTGAGGCCTGCCTCTTGGACGACGTCCTCGGACAACCTGGCCGTCCGGCGGAGCTTTCCCGATGTGCTATCTCTGCGTCGGTGTGGCCTGTCTGTGATTTTTTCAAACCTATTATTTCCCATGCAAAGTTATAAATTACTGGACTGACACCAGGCTGGTATCTCGCAGGCCATGTGGCCTGAACTAACGCCAAATCCTGCACCACTAATTTTACTAATTGCCCGCGCGCAGCCAACACTTTTCATTGGTCCGTAGCCGGCCGTGTCACAGGAAGCTAATGAGGACTAAATAATGCATGTGAACCTCTCTAATTGCTCCATTTCTCATTGTAGTTACCATTTCTGTAATAAGCCAATGGGTGCCAGAATGTTTACGGTATAATTATTTTGGATAGAAATATCAATGTATCCAGAGTGCCTCCAAAAATAATAAACCTTTAGAGCAAAACATTAGACTTATTTATTGAAATGGCTGCTCGGTTCATGACAAGTCATCTCAGTCTAAACAGACTTTTTTTTTTTTTCAGATATTGTGGCTTTGGAGAAAAAATAAATATACAATTATTTTTAATTCATGTTAATAAATACATATATGTTAATAAATACATACATTTATTTTTTGTAGCTAAACTTGATCCAAGTTTAGAAAAATAAATAGTAATTAAAAAAAAAATACATGTACTGCATGCATGTATGTCTTAATTGCAGAATTATTACCCCCCTCGTTGATTTTACCCCCAATTTCTGTTAAACAGGAGAATATTTCTTCAACATTTCTAATCATAATAATTTTAATAACTCATTTCTAATAACTGATTTATTTTATCTTTGCCATGATGACTATAAATAATATTTTATTAGATATTTTTCGAGATACTAGTATTCAGCTTAAAGTGACATTTAAAGGCTTAACTAGGTTAATTAGGTTTACTAGGCAGGCTAGAGAAATTAGATAAGTTATTGTATTACGATGGTTTGTTCTGAGGACTATTGAAAAAATATAGCTTAAAGAGGCTAATAATGTTATCATTAAAAGGGTTTAAAAAAATAAAAAAACTGCTTTTATTCTAGCCGAAATAAAACAAATCAGATTTTCTCCAGAAGAAAAAATATTATCAGACACACTGTGAAAATTCCTTTGCTCTGTTAAACATCATTTGGGAAATATTTAAGAAATAAAATAAAATTCAAAGGGGGGCTAATACTTCTGACTTCAACTGTATTTGAAATGCTACACGAAATGTCCTTTTTACTAAATTATTTGCAGGATACTACATCATGGCTGTCCAGAATAAAATACCATCCTATTTTTACTATATTTGAGGTACATTTTTCATGTTTGATGGTGGAGTTTTTTTATTGCTAAGTTAACTGGATGCCACTCTGAAATTAAAAAAACTTACATTATGAGGTCATGTGACAACAAACAAAACAAGAACAAACAATCCATGAGGCAACACGGTGGCTCAGTCCTTAGCACTGTTGACTTACAGCAAGGTTGCTACTGTAGTTTGTGCCCCGGCTGGGTCAATTGGTATTTCTGTGTGGAGTTTGCATGTTCTCCCTGTGTTGTTGTGGGTTTCCTCTGGATGCTCCGTTTTCCACACAGTCCAACACATGCGCTGTAGGAGAATTGAACAAACTAAATTGCCTAAGTATATGAGTGTGTGTGTGTGTGTGAATGGGAGTGTATGGATGTTTCCCAGTACTGGGTTGCTGCAGGAAGGGCGTACAACATTTGCTGGATAAGTTAGCGGTTCATTCGGCTGTGGTGACCCTTATTAAATAAAGGGACTAAGCCGAAAGAAAGTGAATTAATGAAAAGTCTATAATATGAGAACGAGGTATATTTTTACATCAACAAATTCTATATATATATATATATATATATATATATATATATATATATATATATATATATATATATATATTAATCTTAACTTTAATATTCAAAATGCAGTAAAGTGCCTTCAAAAAAATAAAAGACTAAACCAATTAAATTGAAATATACTAGGCCTATGGCAGCAGCATTTAAGTCCAAAAAGCATATTTTTACTAAATAACTAGTAAAAAAACATCTAGTCAACTAGTGAAATCAGTGAGAAATCTTTTGTAATCTTCTTAAGCAGGGTGAAAAGTAACATAACATTTGCTAGATTTACTGGCTAGATTTACTGTTACCATTTAAAGTTAGGTAGGTGTAAATCCCCAAAAATGAGTGCTGGCTAACAGGTTAATCTTGTTTATTTTAAATATATCTGACCATGACTTTTTTAATGTTCACTGCAAACATCTGCTGTCCATTATTTTTGCTAAAAGTATTAAACAGCATTTTCATTTTAAATTTCAGCTCCATTACATGGTTTCTTCAGTTTTATAAAGTCAAATTTAAGACTTTTTAAGACCCTTTTACGAATATCATGAACAAAATTTTAGACTTATACAGTGATAAACACTAAGATATGTTTTGTAATAGCCCGGTGTGGCCAAAAGAATAGGAAAAAAAAATCAAATGCAGTTATTTCTTAATCACATTTCTTAATGTGTCTAGTTGTTTACACTTTTTCTCAACATGTTTCTCTTTTTAATGAAAAGTTTAACATTGTCAAAAGTATATTTATTTTGAGGAAAATTACAAAAATATATATATTTGTTGTAATACTTAATTTAGTAATGAACAATAAATCATTAACAAAGTATGAAAGTACAGCCATTAAGCACATTGTAAATGTGCTTATAAGTCAAGAATAGAGCATTTGTAGATGCAGTTATAAACTGCTTACTAACGCTTATTAATGTAGAGTTAATGCTTAACAGATAATGAATTCACTAGATGCTAATGCTTAATAAATGATTCACAGTGTGTAGTTATTATAAAGTATTACCAACCTATTTGTGTTTTTAGTACTTTTTTTTGTTGCTTTTATTCTTTCCATAATAAAAAAACATATATATTTAAAAAGCAACCCATGTTCTCTTGTCTTTAATATTTTAATAAACTTCAATTAATATATTAAAGTTATAGAGGGACTATGTCTCTCGGCTGGCCTGGGAACGCCTCGGGATCCCCCCGGAGGAGCTGGAGGAAGTGTCTGGGGATGGGGAAGTCTGGGGTTCTCCCCTAAGACTGCTGCCCCCGCGACCCTGCCCCGGAAAAGCGGCAGAAGATGATAAACTTTAATTGGTAGAACTGTCCGAGATGAACAAAAGCAAGTACTGCTTCAGAGTTGGATTTAAAAAAAAACTTGAATGGTAATAAAAATCTTTATAATCATTAAAATAAATGATAAAAACAACAAAAATTATACGTTTAAAAATCTTCAAGAATATTGATATGATATGAGGTAGTAACTTTATACTTCTCTGTTTATCAGTCTGATTTTACGGTGGCTTTTTTTTGACCGCCCCCTGTCATTTTAAAGAATATCACAACGGTGAACGCTAGTATAAAAGTCTTGTCCAATTCAGTCAGCCGAGGTCTGCGACGTGGTGCCAGGTGAAAGTATAAATCAGGTTTAAGCAACTAGATAGTAAACATGTTCCTAAATGATTACTATTGCACATACTCTAAGGACAGAGCAGCATAGCATTTCATGTTTTACCAATGATATTATTATAAAAATGAAGCACATACTGCAAAGTGTTTAGGACGTGTTCCAATCCATGCGTGGCCTGTGAGTCTCTGTGTGTGTTCCAGCAGACGTCACCTGGGGCTGGAGTGTGTGTGTGTGTGATGCTCCTGCTCTGGCCAGATTCCCATTTCCACACATCGAGCAGCGTTTTTCCCCTCACCGCATCTCCGGCAACCTGTAATTCAGCAGCAAATTCAATCATCCAAATATCTAAATATTTTATGCTATTAAAGCACAACCGAAAAGAATGCTATTATTTATTTACACGCAGCATCTTCACTCCAGCATCAGGTGGTCTGGTGGGTCCAGTTCATCAACGGCACGCTCTGAATTATTGACCAATAATCGGTCTTAATTCACATCAGCGCAGGACAGGCGTTCCTTTGATAAATGTGACACACACACACACAAAAATGTCTACTTTCAGATATGCTGCAGAGGGATATAAATGTGTATTTGTGGCATGGAGGGGGGAAGGTATGGTAAAATATGATTAAATAAATTATGATGGCAGACAAAACAGGGTTTAGGTTGAGAACATTTGCCATGCTAAAGAATTCAGATGACAGAAGTGTCAATCAAAGCGCACAGCGGGAGGAGTGTTAAGAGCAGAGTGTGTGTTTCTGCCACCGCTGCGCTTTCCTGAAACCATCCAAGATTTCTCAACACGCAAATCCCATCGTCTTTATGCTGTCGGATATTAGATGTACTGGCATTAAAACAAAAAGGTGCATCATAAATGTGCCATAATCAGTTTAAATTATAATCAAAAAGTTCTGAGAAATGTTATATCAGAATCTTTCCACTTTGGGTATTATATACAGCTGAAGTCAGAATTATTAGGCCCCTGAATTATTAGAATGTTTGTTTATATTTTCCCCAATTTCTGTTTAATGGAGGGAAGATTGTTTTAGCACATTTCTAAGCATTATAGTTTTAAAAACCTATTTCTAATCACTGATTTATTTTATCTTTGCCATGCTGACAGTAAATAATATTTGACTAGATATTTTTTCAAGACACTTCTATACAGCTTAAAGTGACATTTAAAGGCTTAACTAGGTTAATAAGGTGAACTAGGCAGGTTAGAGTAATTAGGCAAGTTATTCTATAACGATGGTTTGTTCTGTAGACTATCGAAAAAAAATAGTTCAAAGAGGATAATAATTTTATCCCAAGAATTGTTTTTAAAAAATTCAAAACTGCTTTTATTCTAGCCAAAATAAAACAAATAATACTTTTTCCAGAAGAAAAAAATTATTTCAGACATACTGTGAACATTTCCTTGCTCTGTCAAACATCATTTGGGAAATATTTAAAAAAGAAAAAAAAATCAAAAGGGGGCTAATAATTCTGACTTCAACTGTGTATATATATATATATATATATATATATATATATATATATATATATATATATATATATATATATATATATATATATATATACACACACACACACACACACACACTCAGTTGAAGTCAGAATAATTAGCCCTCCTGAATTATTAAATTATTGGCCCCCTGTTTTTATCCCAAATATATGTTTAATTTCTGCGATTTTTTTTCAACAAATTTCTAAACATACTAGTTTTAATAACTCATGTCTAATCACTGATTTATTTTATCTTTGCCATGATGACAGTAAATAACGCTTAGACAGTAAATTAACGATTAGATATTTTTCCAAGACACTTTATTACAGCGTATGCCCCATTCACACGCTTGACAGAGGGCGTGTCTGAAGTTGGGGCTAGCGCGATCGCCATAGCAGCGTCAGCCAATAAAATTAGTCAGCAATCGGCTGCTGTCTGAGCTGGTGCATACAGCGATCTGATTGGCTGATGCTTCTGCCGGTGCTTGCAAAGTTGAGCAACGCCTCTGACACAGCGCCGATGGATCCACAATGCAGTTCGGCAACACCATTCAAAGTCAAGCTGACGCCCCGTGTGAATGAGGCGTTAAAGTGGGATTTAAAGGCTGAACTAGGTTAATTCGGTTAACTAGGCAGGTTAGGGTAGTTAGGCAAGTTATTGTATAACTATGGTTTGTTCTGTAGACTATCCAATTTTTTTTTTTAACTTAAAGTGGCTAATAGTTTTGTCCCTAAAAATAAAAAATAAATTAAATAAAAACTGCTTTTATTCAAACCGAATTAAAACAAATAAGACTTTCTTGAAAAGAAAAAATATTATCAGACATACAGTGAGAATTTCCTTGCTCTGTTAAACATCATTTGGGAAATATTCAAAGAGGGCTAATAATTCTGACTTCAACTGTCATCGATCCTAGTTGTAAGAGCAACAAATAATAACTTGACATCTAGTTGATAATTTGGAAAAGTGGCAGAAGGTGGATTTTTCTGATGACTCATCTGTAGAACTGCATCCCAATCATCACAAATACTGCAGAAGACCTACTGGAACCAACATGCAGCCAAGATTCTCATAGAAATCAGTCAAGTTTGGTGAAGGAAGAATCATGGTTTGGTGTTACATTCAGTATGGGGGCGTGTTAGAGATCTGCAGAGTGGATGGCAACATCAACAGCCTGAGGTATCAAGACATTTGTGCTGCCCATTACATTACAAACCACAGTAGAGGGCAAATTCTCCAGCAGGATAGCGCTCCTTCTCATACTTCAGCCTCCACAACAATGTTCCTGAAAGCAAAGAAGGCCAAGGTGCTCCAGGACTGGCCAGCCATTGAAGATGAATCCAAAGAGTCTTGATGAACTCTGGGAGTCCTGCAGGAACACTTTCTTTGTCATTCCAGATGACTTTATTAATAAGTGACTTGAGTCAATGCAGAGATGTATGGATGCAGTCCTCCAAGCTCACGATGGAGTCAGACACAATTTTTAAGCTTTTTCCACTGCAGCATGACTTTATACTTTATACTGTATAACATTTCTGTTAAAAGAAAATACTTTTGTCTAAGCAAATTCATACCTTACTGTCCTAGTTAAATCATTAAAAAAAATCAAGGCATGATCATACTTCATTTTGGTAAAATAAGTGTAATCTAGAGGCCTTTGCCTTTCATATAAGCCACTTCTGATGCCAAATAACCAACTATAGAAGTCAAGTTATTATTTGTTGTTCCTAAAACTTGGATAGGCTGTCACGACCGGGCCTTGAACCCGGGTCTCTGGTGTGGAAACCGATGTGTATACCACTAAGCCACAGAGGAAGTTGTGTTGGACCCAAACGAAAACACTCCAAGAGGGAATCCAGAAAACAAGGATTTATTAAAAAAAATATCAACTTAGGTTCTTCTCAAAAATGAGGTAGCAAAACAGACAACTTAGGTTCTTCTCAGAATGAGGTATACAAAATACTCTAACAGTATAATAAACATGTAAAGAAAACTCCACGAGGGGAGAAAACAAACAGATAATTAATGCAGTCAGCAACAAGGAAAATAAAACACTCTTACTAGACGTAGCTCAGGAGATCAAGGGAAACGCAAGGCAAGTTCACAAGAGATGACTCAAACACCGAGTGAGGAACACAGACAAAGTGACAACTTAAATACACTGGCTGGAACAAGTCACAGGTGATCTAAATTAAGTAAACAAGAACACATGAGGAAGAACAAATACAGAGGGGAAACACGGGGACCTCTAGGGGAATGGAGACAAACTGCAGGATGGTGACAGGACCCCCTCCTTTAGGAACGGCTCCTGACGTTCCTACCAGTACACCCTGGCCTCTGGGTATGAAACTCCCGGATTAAACTAGGGTCCAGGATGTCTTTGGCAGGAATCCAGGAGCGCTCCTCTGGCCCGTAGCCCTCCCAGTCAACCAGATACTGAAGTGAGTTCTGGACCCTCCTGGAGTCCAGTATCCGGTGGACCGTGTAGGCTGGCTGGCCGTCAATGATCCTGGGAGGTGGAGGGGGTCTGCGAGGGGGGGCAAAGGGAGAAGACAAGACAGGTTTTAATAAAGAGACATGAAATGTGGGATTAATTCTAAGTGAACGAGGAAGATACAAACGATAAGAAACAGGGTTAACTTTCCTGGCTATTCTAAATGGCCCGATGAACCTCTGGGACAATTTTCTCGACTCAACCCGGAGTGGAAGGTTCTTAGTTGCCAACCAGACTCTCTGGCCAACCCGGAAAGTAGGAGGCCTTCGACGACGGCGATTAGCCTGATGTTGGTATCTCAGGGAGGTTCGAAGGAGAGCGCTTCTAGCTCTCCTCCAGGTTCGTCGACAGCGTCGAACAAAGTGCTGGGCTGAGGGAACTCCCACCTGGACCTCTTTCTCAGGAAACAATGGAGGGGTATAACCAAATTGGCATTCAAACGGGGAAAGTCCGGTGGCTGAGGACTTGAGGGTGTTGTGGGCATATTCAGCCCACATTATGTAAGATGACCAAGTGGTGGGGTTATTGGCTGCCATGCACCGTAGAGTGGTTTCCAAATCTTGGTTAACTCGTTCTGTCTGACCATTAGACTCAGGATGGAACCCGGATGATAGGCTGGCAGTGGTTCCGAAGAGTCTGCAAAAAGCCCCCCAGAATCTGGACAGAAATTGTGGACCTCGGTCAGAAACAATGTCTTGGGGAATGCCAAAGACTCTGAAAACATGGCTTATTATGAGCTCAGCAGTCTCTTTAGCCGATGGCAACTTGGGCAGAGGAATGAACCGGGCAGCCTTGGAAAATCGGTCCACCACAACCAATATGACCGTGTTGCCCTGGGAGAGTGGAAGTCCTGTAATGAAATCCAGGGAAAGGTGTGACCAAGGCCTGTGGGGAACAGGTAAGGGATGGAGCAGTCCCTGAGGTCGCTGGTGTGATGATTTTCCCTGACAACATACTTGGCAGGCCTCCACATAACCTTTAACATCTTCCTTTATGGAAGGCCACCAAAAGCGACGTCGGAGGAATTCTAAAGTACGGGAACTACCTGGGTGGCAGGTCAATACAGACTCATGACCCCACTGCAAGACCTGAGCTCGCACTGCTCGAGGGACATATAGAGCCCCCAACGGTCCATTCCCTGGATCAGGTTCTTTGGTTTGAGCCTTACGGACCACTTGTTCCAGATCCCATCTGAGGGGGGCAACAATCCTTGAACTAGGAATAATAGAAGAAACCGGTTTTTCATGTGTCTCTGGAGAGTAGGCTCGGGACAAGGCATCAGGCTTAAGGTTCTTGGAACCGGGTCTATAAGTCAGGATGAACTGAAATCTGTTGAAAAACAGAGACCATCGAGCCTGCCGAGGGTTCAGTTGCTTGGCCTGCTGGAGATATTCTAGGTTCTTATGGTCTGTAAGTACCTGGAAAGGATGTCGAGCGCCCTCAAGCCAATGACGCCATTCTTCCAAGGCCAACTTAACAGCAAGCAGCTCTCGGTCCCCCACGTGGTAGTTGCGCTCAGCATTAGACAGGCGACGTGACATGAAAGCACAGGGGTGTAGTTTTCCATCCTCATTCCTCTGTGATAAAATGGCTCCTACACCCACATCTGAGGCATCCACCTCTACCATAAAGGGTATGTCTGGATTAGGGATAGAGAGTATGGGAGCTGAGGTGAATCGATCCTTGAGATCCTGGAAGGCAGCCGCTGCTTTAGGGCCCCATTCAATCTTGACTCCTCCTCCCTTTGTCAGTGCTGTCAAGGGAGCCACAACTGAGCTGAAATTCCTGATAAACTTCCTGTAAAAGTTTGCAAAGCCCACAAACCGTTGCACCTCTTTTACTGTGGTTGGAATAGGCCAGTTGAGAACAGCTTTAATCTTACTAGGGTCCATCTCCAGGTGACCAGGGGTGACAATGTACCCAAGAAACTTAGTCAGGGAAACATGAAACTCACATTTTTCTGGCTTGACAAAGAGATGATTTTCAAGGAGTCTTTGGAGAACCCTGCTGACATGGCCCTCGTGCTCCTCCGTGGACTTGGAAAATATAAGTATATCGTCCAGATAAACGAATACAAATATATTTAACATGTCTCGGAGGACGTCGTTGATAAGTGCCTGGAACACGGCAGGGGCATTGGTAAGGCCGAAAGGCATCACCAGGTATTCATAGTGGCCTGTGGGGGTGTTAAAAGCAGTCTTCCATTCATCTCCTTGCCGTATCCGCACCAGATGGTAGGCATTGCGAAGGTCGAGCTTGGTAAAAATGGAAGCTCCCTGCAGCAGCTCAAAGGCAGTAGCCATAAGAGGCAGGGGATATCGATTCCGAATGGTTATCTTGTTAAGACCTCGGTAATCGATACAAGGCCTAAGCCCCCCATCCTTCTTCCCCACAAAGAAGAAGCCAGCACCAGCAGGGGAAGTGGAGGCTCGGATGATGCCAGTTGCCAGGGACTCTTGGATGTAAGCATTCATAGCAGCCTGTTCAGGGGGAGATAGAGAGAAGACTCTGCCTCTAGGAGGGGAGGAACCGGGGAGAAGGTCAATTGCACAGTCGTATGGGCGGTGAGGTGGCAAAGAGGTGGCTCGAGACTTACTGAATACTGCCCTAAACTTTTGATAAACAGCGGGAACTTGAGACAGATCTACAGAATCTTGAGGCTCGGGATGAGGGGCAGAGAGGCTCTGGGTAAAACAGGTGAAGTGACATGAAGGACTCCAATCTAGAATGGAACCAGTAGACCAGTTGATATGGGGATTATGTCTGTGCAGCCAGGGATGACCTAGAATGACCGGATACTCGGGAGAGTCAATAAGGTAGAAAGTCTCCTCCTGCTGGTGTTTAGCAATGGTAAGCTTCAGGGACTGAGTGGCCTCAGTTACTTTGCCGGGTTCAAGGGGTCTACCATCCAAAGCAGTTACTGACTGGGGATGAGGGAGAAGGTGGGTAGGAATCTTAAGTTTCTTGGCCAAGGAGAGATCTATGAAATTACCTGCGGCCCCTGAATCGATCATTGCCTGGACTGGGAACTGATGACTCTCCCAGGACAAAATAGCTTTGAGAGCTAGAACGGTGTTGGCAGGAGGAACTCTTATTTTCCCCATCACAGTCCTCCTGTAACTCGGTGGGGACCCTCGTTTCCCGACAGTTCTGGACAAGTGGATCGAAAATGACCAGACATACCACAGTAAAGGCATCGTCGCTCCCTCATCCGTCTGTCCCTTTCACTGGGAGAGAGTCTGGAACGACCTAGCTGCATATCTTCTGGAGGCTCGGGAGCTTGTTCATTGACTGGGGGAAGTCTGACTGGTGGAGCATGAACTGGAGATGCAGGTTTGTGAACAGGAGTTTGGGACTGGGATGCTCTGCCTCGAGTCATTCTCCGTTCTCTCAAGCGAATATCAAGGCGAATGGCCATATCAATAAGGGATTCTAGGTCTTTGGCTGGTTCCCGGGTGGCCATCTCATCTTGAATGGATTCAGCTAATCCGCCCAGAAAGCAGACTCTTAAGGCCTCGTCATTCCATCCACTACCTGCTGCAATAGTTCGAAATTCAATGGCGAAGTCTGCAGCGCTGCGAGGACCTTGACGGAGAGTAAGGAGACGTTTGGAAGCCTCCTGTCCACTAACTGGGTGATTGAACACCTTCTTGAATTCCTTCTCAAAGGCTGTGTATGACTGGCAATAACTAGGCTGGGACTCCCATGCCGCAGAGGCCCAAGACAATGCCTTGTCAGTCAGAAGGGTGATAATATAAGCGATCTTTGAGCGGTCAGTGGGAAAACTTGAGGGCTGAAGCTCAAAAGTGAGAGAGCACTGGGTGAGAAATCCCTGACAGGAACTAGGATCTCCTGAGAATGGCTTGGGGGGTGGAAGTCTGGGCTCTGCAGCAGCTACTGGAGCTATGGGAGGACTGTTGGTACTTAGGGGTGGTGCAGCAGGAGAAGCAGGAGAAGAAACCCCAGGAAGGCTTTGAAAGAGTTGCCGAATGGACGACGTGACATCAGCAAGGAGCTCTGAGTGTTTTGTCATCACCTCCTCTTGACGACGGAGAACCTCTTCATGACGCTGGAACGAAGCTTCATGACTGTCAATCACTGCCAACAGATCTTTGGTACTGAGTGCCTCTGGGTCCATGTCTGACTCGGTGTTTCTGTCACGACCGGGCCTTGAACCCGGGTCTCTGGTGTGGAAACCGATGTGTATACCACTAAGCCACAGAGGAAGTTGTGTTGGACCCAAACGAAAACACTCCAAGAGGGAATCCAGAAAACAAGGATTTATTAAAAAAAAATATCAACTTAGGTTCTTCTCAAAAATGAGGTAGCAAAACAGACAACTTAGGTTCTTCTCAGAATGAGGTATACAAAATACTCTAACAGTATAATAAACATGTAAAGAAAACTCCACGAGGGGAGAAAACAAACAGATAATTAATGCAGTCAGCAACAAGGAAAATAAAACACTCTTACTAGACGTAGCTCAGGAGATCAAGGGAAACGCAAGGCAAGTTCACAAGAGATGACTCAAACACCGAGTGAGGAACACAGACAAAGTGACAACTTAAATACACTGGCTGGAACAAGTCACAGGTGATCTAAATTAAGTAAACAAGAACACATGAGGAAGAACAAATACAGAGGGGAAACACGGGGACCTCTAGGGGAATGGAGACAAACTGCAGGATGGTGACATAGGCGACAAGAGTTTTGTCAGGTGGTGTATTGATTAAGTGGGTTAATAATTTTGACCTTAAACGAGTTAAAAAAACAAAACAAACTGCTTTTATTTTAGCCAAAATAAAACAAATGAAACTTTCTCTTGAAGAAAATACATTATAGACACTTACTGGGAACAAATCCTCGGTCTGTTAAACATCATTTGAGATATAATAATAATAAAAAAAACTGTTAAAATTTTACTTTAACTGCACATTAATTGTAATCAATATCAACAAAGTTACCACATATGGTTCCTCAGCCAATAAAGGGTTAAAAAACATTCAATAGTGAACTGAAAATATAATAAATTGGAGCGTGCCATGTATCAAATGAACTTGATCAAATGCAGCAAAGCGAACTAACTTAAGAGTCGGACACGGTCTGGAATTGGATTATCATGAGCAGAACCCAAGCGCTGATGTCACATCGATAAAGCATCGCTGATAGTTTATCTACATATAATGGGCCTTCAGTTTGTCATAATGCTGTTGTAATAGTGGTTCTCTTTTATGCACACTAATCTTTCGCGATCACAATCTGAAACTCCGAGCGGAGTCAATGATCCGCAATCTAAATCAGATTAGAGCCGAGCCTCAGGTTACAGCGCTTTAAAAGGAGCCGTTCTGAAGGAGCATCAAACTCGCTGTATTACTGCGCTGCGTCTGCTTTAATCGCTGCGGCTTTTTTCTGTCTCTCACAGGACACTTTGATGATCACGATGAAAATCACATGGGAATGATGTTCCACAACTCTGATACTTATTGTGTAAATATTTTGGTCAACTTCAGGGCGGCACGGTGGCTAAGTGGTTAGCATAGTTGCCTCACAGCAAGAAGGTTGTTGGTTCGAGTCCCAGCTGGGTCAGTTGGCATTTCTGTGTGGTTCAGATCAATTAACTCCATAAACAGATCCATGTTTAAAAATGAAATACTCATTTTGCAGGAGAATCCCAAGATAACAGTATAATCTGAAAAGATCCTGAAACGCAGTGAAAACCAGGCCTCGTCCTCCAGTGACTGGTCAAAACACACTCCATTGTTTCTATTGTGTTTGGATCATGACTTCAAAACAAACACTGGAGACTCGACTAGAAAGACGCTTATTTTTCAGACCCAGCATGAAAATAAGATATGTTTCCTTCAGAAAAGCAAGCAATTAATTAATTAGCCAACAAATGAGCTGCAAACACTGTAAAAACGCAGAATGAGGTGTGATGCCACAGAGAGGGACTGAGAAATTCGAGCAGATCTGTTGTTAAAAATAAAAATAGCTTAAATAAAACTCAATTATATATCTTTTTTTAAATCCATAATAGACTCAAAAAGTGTGTGTACAATTAAAAATGTTTTTTTTTTTTGCAATTCATCGAATATTAATAATAAAAATAATAGTTATAATAGATAAAAAATAAACCAAAAAGTTCAAAACTAAATAATAATAATAATAAAAACAAATAAAAAATAATTAATTTAAAAAGCTTGAATAAAATCCAATTATATCATTTTTATCCAGAATAGCCTCAAAAACGTCAACAATTGAAAATGTACATTTGTTTTGCAATACAAAAAAAATAAACAAATAACAATAATAACAATAATAATACATAAAAACAAACAACAAAAAGTACAAAATTAAATCTAATAACAACAACAACAACAATAATAATAATAAAAATAATAATAATAACAACAACAACAATAATAAATCAATAATAAGCTTAAATAAAATCCAATTATTTATCATTTCCATATTAGCCTCAAAAAATATTTGGGAACAATTGGTAAATTTGTGAAACAAACAAACAAACAAACAAATAAATAGTACAACATTGAAAATGGTGATTCTGCCTACATTTTTGTGAAACCACAAAAATGTACTTCAATATAAGTTTGTCTGCAATTTCTTTGTTAAATGAACACTAAAGGCAATATGACGGCAACACCTTTTGTTCCTTTTCACACTTATGATATTTACAAAGACATATCGTCAAAATATAGGACTATTTTGTGCAGTTCTTTGCACAACGCCAAAAAAAAAAAAACAATGACTTGTTATCTAATACGTTTGCCTCATCTATCTGTCTCCCAACCCAGGCTTATTCTGAAAATGTACCTCTATATACATTTCTGGAGACCACAAAATATGACCCAGGGGGTACGTTTTTTTTGCGGTTTTTGTTATCGCGAATAAATGGTCAGCTGGTAAGCACGAAAAGGAATGGCGTCATACTGCCCCGTAGCATTTGCTTAATAAATGAAATGCAGGGATATATACCTCTGGCAACATAATCTGCGGTCTCCAAAAACATATATAGGGCTACATTTTACATTTTTCTAGATACAACTTTTCTGGTGTGGTCAGTTTGCTCAGTTGCTCACCCAATATTAACTGGACCAGCCAGGACTCGAACCTTCTTGCAGTGAGGCAACAGTGCTAACCAAGCCATCGTGCTGCTTAACACATTTTAAATGTGCAAAAAATGTAAATAGCATCCTCTAGTCCATTTGTCATCAGAAACCTGCAATGAAATGTAACTCAGAGAAACGTATTTTACATACTGCACAAATGTAGACAGGGGGACACATTTCTAATGGGTTTGGGTTGAAAAAACTGTTTCAACCAATGAAATGAAATGAAATTAAATTCATGTTTATTTTTAGAGCGCTTTTACAGTGTAGATTGTGTCTAAGCAGCTTAACATAGAAGCTCTAGTAAACTGAAACTGTGCCAGTCCAGTTTTCAGAGTTCAGTTTAGTTCAGTGTGGTTTAATGTTTACTGCTAAAAGTCCAAACACAGAAGAGCAAATCCATCGATGCGCAGCTCCACAAGTCCCAACCAAACCAAACTTTCTAAAATTAAGCAATTAAGCAGTATTGTTTAGAGTAAAAGTAGATAGTGTGGGTCCTGTGTGGGTTTTTGGCAGTTTTTTTAATTGATTTAAAATAAAATAAAAAATTACATACAAAAGGGCGAAAATGCAACAATAGGAGTTAAAAATAACTACATTTACAATGAGTGATAAAACATTATTATATCTGTAAATTGCTTAAAAGGCCATTTCAGACTATCCATGAAAAAAAAACTGTTTTCTTCAGAAAAGCAAGGAATTAATTAAAATACAAAATGATGTATAAAATGAGTTACTGAATCTGTTGTCTCGATTAAATAATGAATAAGATGTCTCAATTAAATGAAGCAAATGTAATTATATTTTTATATACAGTGGCCCTGAAAAGCATTTGGACATGTAAGATACGTTTAAAAATAGATAAATGCCGTTGGTCTTAAAAAATAAATTTTTCTTATATGACGCAAAAGATCTGTGAATTTCTTGGTAATCGAACATTGGGGAAAAATGAATTAGATAATTCATATAATTAAATAGTAAAATATTTAAGTGATGACCCTTTTAAGAAAAGCTTGAGCACCTTTTTATCTTATTTTTAATCTAATGCATTAAAACAAGTGGCCAAAAATGTCATGTCTGTGCACATAAATGACTCATGGGTTACAGAAGCCATGAAAAAAAAACTCATTTACGTCTGTTTCGGGCTGCAAAAATATTTTTTAATGATATTAAAAATTACACCATAAATATGTATGAAATGCTCAATTTAAACAGCCTTTAATACGGATATACAGTGCTCAACATATATGAGTACACCCCTCACAAATCACTTTTAAATTCATATTTTCTATATAAAGCTTTACAGTATTATATTTTTGCATATAAATTAGTCCGTACTGAAGCCAAATCTGGAGCTAATCTAACAAAATAACTTATGATAAAGGTCCAAAATTAGTACACCAAAAATTATAATAATTAGAAACCAAAAAAAGATAAAATGTTTGTTCATTCATTCATTCATTCATTGTCTTTTCGGCTTTAATAAAGTCCCTTTATTAATCCGGGTTTGGCACAGCGGAATGAACCACCAACTTATCCAGCACGTTTTAGCGGATGCCCTTCCAGCTACAACCCATCTCTTGGAAACATCCATACACACTCATACACTCTGGACAATTTAATTCAATTCAATTCAATTCAGCTTTATTTGTATAGCGCTTTTACAATTAAGATTGTGTCAAAGCAGCTTCACATAAATGGTCATAGTAACTGGAACAGTGTGGTTCAGGTTTTAGTGTTTAAGTTCAGTTTAGTTCAGTTTAGCTCAGTTCAGTGTGATTTAATCATTACTGAGAGTTCAAACACTGAAGAGCAAATTCATCGATGCGCAGCTCTACCAATCCTGAACCATGCGAGGCAGTGGCGACAGCGGAGAGGGAAAAAAAACTTCACCTGATAGGAGTGAAGAAAAAAAACCTTGAGAGAACCAGACTCAGTTGGGCACGACCATTTTAATTTCTCCGCTGGCCAAAAGTCTTGTGCAGAACTTCATTCGCCGTGGTTTATGCTGGAAGATGGCCTTAATGAAGACTCGTCTGTCCCTGGAGCGTCGCTGGAATCAGACTCATGTTCTCCACTCCCCACGACCATCAGCGCAGCAGCAGCTCAGGATATGGCCTGGTCCCGGATATGGAATCCTTGGGATCATCACGTCGCTGGTCTTGGATCCAATCAGTGACTCCGCCTAATCTGAGGACCTCGGGATGAGTATCCCCAGGTGAAAATAGAGAATAAAGAGAATAATTAGCGTAGCTGCTGTTCATAGTGTATATAAGCAAGATGCAGAAGCCTGTGTGGAACCCGCTAGGTGATGCACTGAGTGTATGCTTTACTAAACAGATAGGTCTTTAATCTAGTTTTGAACTGGGAGAGTGTGTCTGAGCCTCGGACATTACCAGGAAGGCTATTCCAGAGTGTAGGAGCCATGAAAGATTTTACCTACTCAATTCACCTGTACTGCATGTCTTTGGACTGTGGGGGAAACCAGAGCACCCAGAGGAAACCCACGAGAATGCAGGCAAACAACACATAGAAATGCCAACTGACCCAGCCGAGGGTCGAACCAGCGACCTTCTGGCTGTGAGGCGACAGCATACCTACTACGCCGCCGCGTCGTCCCAAGACAAAATGTTGTAGTTTGTAATTTATTTCCCAATATTTCACATGAATTTAAATGTACTGTTCATTTTCTAAAGATGTTTGGTGACTAAAATATTATTTTCATAAAATCACTACCTGGCAAAAGTCTTGTCGCCTATCCAAGTTCTAGAAACACCAAATAATAACTTGACTTCTAGTTGATCATTTGGCATCAGAAGTGGCTTATATGAAAGGCAAAGACCTCTAGATTACACTTATTTTACCAAAATAAAACATGATCATGTCTTGATTTTTAATTATTTAATTAGGACAGTAAGATCTAACTCTGCTTACACTAAAGTCTTATCACTGAACAGAAATAATGTCCAGTATAGAATATAAAGTCATTCTGCAGTGGAGACAGAATGAATATTGTGTCTGACTCCATCATGAGCTTGGAGGACTGCATCCATACATCTCTGCAATGACTCAAATCACGTATTAATAAAGTCATCTGGAATGACAAAGAAAGCGTTCCTGCAGGACTCAGGAGTTCATCAAGACTCTTTGGATTCATCTTCAATGCCTTCTCCAATTTGGACTGGATATGCTCAATAATGTTCATGTCTGGTGACTGGGCTGGACAATCCTGGAGCACCTTGACCTTCTTTGCTTTCAGGAACTTTGATGTGGAGGCTGAAGTATGAGAAGGAGCGCTATCCTGCAGGAGAATTTGCCCTCTGCTGTGGTTTGTAATGTAATGGGCAGCACAAATGTCTTGATAGCTCAGGCTGTTGATGTTGCCATCCACCCTCACACACCCTCACACACCCCATATTGAATGTAACCCCAAACCATGATTCTTCCTTCACCAAACTTGACTGAAGTCTGTGAGTATCTTGGGTCCATGCGGGTTGCAATAGGTCTTCTGCAGTATTTGTGATGATTTGGATGCAGTTCAATAGATGATTCATCAGAAAAATCCACCTTCTCCCACTTTTCCAAATTATCAACTAAAAGTCAAGTTATTATTTGTTGCTCTTACATCTATGATCGACAACAAGACTTTGGTCAGATAGTGTACATCCGTTTAATAAATCTGTTTTGTTCAAATGCACCAAAATATCTTTTCTATATTCACTAAGAAAAGGATAAAAAAATAGAGTTACTGTCTTGCTGTAATAATGCTTCACAATTGTAATGTTCATGTGTGTGTGTATGTGTGTGTGTGTGTGTGTGTGTGTGATTGAGGCAAAGATAAAGCCGATAAGCTCACTTGTGTTCAGTCAAACAGCTGAACTCTAGCTTCACTACAGATGTTCACTGCGTGGGGGAAATACTATTAATAACGCAAGGTGTGACTTCCTTTTGTGTTCTTGGGGTGAAGAAATTTCCACAAGGTTCAACCTGCGTCCTCTTTAAACTCGAGAAGAATGCGACTGAAAAACTACAAAGGGGCCCAAATAATGTAATATTTTATATGAATTACACACACACACACACACACACACACACACACACACAAACACACACATACACACACACAAACACAAACACACAAACACAAACACAAACACACACACACACACACACACACACACACACACACACACACACACACACACACACACACACACACACACACACACACACACACAGCTATCTTTATGGGGACTTTTCATCAATGTAATGATTTTTATACTAAACAGACTGTATATTTTCTCTACCTACCCCTAAAACAAACCCTTATAGGTAACAATCTTCTCTGTGATCAAAAAAGTCCCCACAAGGTAAATAACAGGATGATGTGAATGAGGTTATAAAGTACACTGTTCCCTTTGAAGAGTTACCCAATGTGTCTTCAGGAGTTTGTTTTCCATATCAAACTTGCAAAGTCTAAACTTACAAGGAGAGGATGCAGGACTGAACTTTGTGTGTAGGCTACTTAATATTGAGGAAAAAGCCTCAATCAGATAGGCGAATGTCTTCTGCCCCGCCTGTTTTCAGATGTCTCCGTTTTCCCCCATCCACACTGAGATGGAGTTTTAAAATGAAACAGGCCTTCTTCAGCGTTTTCAAAAAGCTCAGTTTTCAGCGCTCTAAAACTCCGGTGTAGTGTGGATGGATGGTGGAACAGGAGCAAAACTTATGCATTTGAAAACTAAAGGCTCGTACACAACGGAATGCTTTTCATTTGCGTTCATCATCAGCTTTTTACAAGACGTTTTTCCGGATTCAAACCCAAGCGACGTCAAGCAGAAGAGTATGCAAAAATCACTCCTTGAAGTTAGCTGGCGCTACACAACTTTAAGCTTCTGACACCCGCTTATAACACAGAAGAAGAGAAAGAGAGGAAGTTTACATGCTTGTTGTTAAATTTACTGTTGACTTGAACAAGCAGGGACGGTTCAAGTAGCAGCTCCGGCTCTAGCGATGAAGAAATGATTATTGTTCACAGAGCAATAAGCAGCTCCACGTTCATATCGCCTCTGGGTATCTTCTTCAATGTGCGCTCCCACATTGTTGCACAGTTTTGCACTTGAGCGCCTCCAAGTGCTGTTTACTGTAACGTCAGCAGCTCCGTGCACTTGAACAAAAGTGTCAATCTGACTGGCGCATCAAAATAAAAAAAACAAGCATGAGGTGTTTCTTTAAAGAAAGATGCTTTTGCGCCTGGCATTTTGCTCTCTATTGTGCACGATCACATTGGCGTCCTTTATTTATTCACGAGGCGTTAAACATCGGCGAAAAACGCAAGCAAAAAGTGTCCTGGTGTGCACGGGCCTTAAAACGTATTAGTGTAAACGGGGCCTTATTCATATTAAGGCAAATAATTACATTTTTTATGCTTATGTAAACATATGACTATTACCCTAACTTGCCTAGTTAATCTAATTAACCTAGTTAAGCCTGTAAATGTCACTTTAATCTGAATACTAGTTATTAGAAATTAGTTATTACAACTATTATGTTTAGGAATGTGTTTAAAAAACTTCTTTCCATTAAACAGTGTCACCGACTCGGTCCCAGTCATTCCCCTCGCTGGCCAGCAGAGGCCACCTTCACCGGACTTCTAAGCATTACGTCATCCACTTAAACTGACAAGCACACACACCTGCAGCTCATCCCGCTAATGACCCACGCTCACACATATAAGCAGCACACATACTCAGTCTGTTGCGAAGTCTTGTCTTGTCTGACATTACTGAGCGTTATCTCCTGGCCTGTATTACCTGGACTGTTACTGACCCTGTGTTGCCTTCTGCCTGCCCCGAACCTTGCTTGTTATCTCGACTCTGAACCAAGCCGCCTGCCCTGAACCACGCCTGATATCTCGACTCTGAACCACGCCGCCTGCCTCTGATCCATGCCTGCTATATTACTCCTTGAAAGCCAGCCGCCAGCCCTTAGACCCATTCTGAATGCCATTGATGTGAGTTTGCACGTAAGTGCGTATTGTATGGTTGTGTTTGAAGTGTGTTTAATAAATATACTGCAAATGGATCCCTCCGTGTCCGGCTCCCCGTTACAAACAGAAATTCGGGGAAAAATATACAGGGGGGCTACTAAATAAGGAGGGCTAATACATCTGAATTCAAAAGTATAACAGTGACAAAAAACTCAACTGAACTGAATTGAATTGCTATCAGACTTTAATGCATGCAAGTATTTGATCTTGTGTGACAGTGAGGTGTGTTTGCATCTGCAGGTGGTGTTTCTGATCAACATGAAGGAGTCGTGCTCTCGGTTTCTGCTCTCTTCAGTGCCTGTGAACAGCACTGCTATCAGTCCAGTGTAAATAACATGAAGTGGCATCATGTAAATACTTAATGATGCACAAAACCCACCAGGGGCTACCCTCGTGTTCGCCCGCAGCGCCTCCAATGAAGACCTGCCACATGCGTGTCTCAGAGAGAAGTCAAACCGCATCCAGTAACAGGTGGACAAAATATTCAGAAGACTTCTGATAATGCAGAGAATTAAGATCATGTTCATAAGAGCATAATTCATATGAAAAACTATTGAATAATATCAAGTCAAGTTGAGCTTTATTGTCATTCCCCTATATGTGGAACGAAATGTTATGTCACGTAGGACCACAGTGCTACCTAAAATAAACATAATCATAAATCTAAACACAACACTAGACATAAGAGCAATTTTAAGCCGTTACATAAGTAACTGGAGCGCCAATCCATAAAACTAAACACTCAGTATGTATTTATTAGTAAAGTGCGATCTTATTCTATATCCCCATTAACAAGCAGCTAATTAGTAATTAAGCTAATAGTCTAAAATAATGGTTTATAACATGTATGCAAATATGAATGTATACGAATACAATAGTACATTGGAATGTATGTGTATATATATATATATATATATATATATATATATATTAGGGCTGTCAAAATTAGCGCATTAACGCTCGTGATTAACTTTAAATAAATAACGCAACTAACGCCGCTGCAGTTTTTTTTTTTATTTCCTATTGTGGCCGACGTGTATATGGACGGTGCGTGCTTAGAGGCGACCTAGGTGGCTGCCTTGGCCAGCAGAACAGTAAGCAAAACCCCTGGTCCTCACTTTCATCCGCTACACCCAACCTCTCCCTCACGGTCCTTACTTTAATTAGCAATCGATCACTTTTTTTCCACTTTTAGGTTGAGGGCGACATGATTGCCTTATGCCTAGATCGCCAGTTCAGCTTGCTGCGGCCCTGCGAGTGCTTAACGTGCAAAGAAATTTGGATAAGACCAAGGACGCGCTTTTAGAAGGAAAGTTTCAGTATAAAACAATTAATGTCGCATCAGCAGGCTATTCTGCGTTTCCTCCAAAGTTTCTTGCAATTTCGGGTGTTTCATTTTTAATCTTTAGACTAACTGCAGTTCAGCAGTTCACTCTCATTCAGCACATTTTCATTGAGGATGTTTTAATGGAATTTGATACCGCATGGCGAACAGAAAGAAAAACCTCCGCATTTCGGGACTCGCGTAATCCTTTAACAGTGACAAAAAACTCAACTGAACTGAATTGAATTACTATCAGACATTAATGCATTCAAGTATTTGATCTTGTGTGACAGTGAGGTGTGTTTGCATCTGCAGGTGGTGTTTCTGATCAACATGAAGGATCTCGGTTACTGCTCTCTTCAGCGCCTGTGAACAGCACAGCTATCAGTCCAGTGTAAATAACATGAAGTGGCATCACGTAAGAAATTAAGAAAAGTTTCACAGCGGCAGTTTACAAATTTTTGGGA
Source organism: Danio rerio (assembly GCF_052040795.2). NCBI lineage: Eukaryota > Metazoa > Chordata > Actinopteri > Cypriniformes > Danionidae > Danio > Danio rerio. The sequence continues at coordinate 55,162,298 of NC_141036.1, forward strand.
TCAATAATACACTGTACCTTATAAATAAGCTGCTTCTTGAAAAAAAAAAAGGCTGGACATAGCAAATCATATCATTCACATCAGGGGTTTGCAAACTGTGGGTCGAGATCACTTGTGGGCCACAAAGTGAAATAAGATGGGTTGTGAAAAGTAAGTTGGCTAAATTTACAATACAATAAATAAAAAAAAAAACAGTCCAAAACTGAGCAAACGACTCAAGAGTTGTTTATTTTTTTTTTTAAATTCAAATAGACACAAGAATCAGTCTGAATCCATATAAAAGTCATTGAACAAATCGTCTGATTCATTTGTGTTGAACTGTAATGTGTCTGCTTCTGTAATGTGGAATACACTACTTAATAAGCATGAAGCTTATATTTTGCAGGATGTATAATTTTGTCAAATGTTGCAGGATGCTCCAGTCTATCCTGATGGAAGTCATTAATATGTTACATTACAGTGCTTACTTTTAAGTTTAACGTTTTTGTTGATGATATTAACAATATGTTTTCCCCCCTCGCTCACGGGACATGGTCGACTGCCACGTGAAATCGAAGAAATCAAAGATTTCCTGCTTACAGCAAAGAGGAAGGATGCCAAGTCTGTCAAGATCAAGAAGAACAAGGACAATGTGAAGTTCTGCAGCAGACACCTGTACACATTGGTCATCACAGACAAAGAGAAGGCTGAGAGGCTCAAGCAGCTGAAGTAGATGTCTCCTGTACAAATGTTGGAATACAATTAGATTAAAAAAATAAAAATAAAAATAGTAAAAATAATAACAAAATGTGAGTTTTTGAAAAATAATGCTGAATGTCCCTGTAAACCAGCAGCACCCATACTCAGTTATACCTGTAATAATCTTATTCAACATAACAAAACCATTACGCTGCTGTTCTGTCCTTTAAATGGATAACATATTCATTCATTCAATTCACCTCTAGCGCATGTGTTTGGACTGTGGAAGAAAACGGAGCACCCGGAGGAAACTTATGCCAGCACGGGGAGTGGGTTTCCTCCAGGTGCTCCGGTTTCCCCCACAGTCTAAACACATACGCTATAGGCCAATATGCAAACTCCACACAGAAATGCTAACTTTGCAAGCCAGGACTCAAACCAGCGACCTTCTTGATGTGAGGCGAAAGTGCTAACCCCTGAGCCAGCATGCCGCACCGGATATCATATAGTTCTGTTTCTATTTAGCTTTTTGGTAAATCAGGATGCAACAGTTTTAAACTAAATCAAGATGTGTTTTTCTTTAATATCATGGTGGGTCTTAAAATCGATTGTCCTTGTCTAGGTAGAATCCTGGAATGAAAGCTTGTTGACCCCTTATTTACATCATTGATACATATCATTGCATAATTTCACCTCAAAACAACATTCCACCACTACATCTCTACTCATCAGCACACAGAAAAGCAGTCCAGATTCAGCGGCTTGACAGTAAAGGTGTGAGACAGCGCTCAGAGACACAGACGGTCCTCAGGAGAGACAGACAGGCCTCGAGAGGACTACATTAGCTCCATCACTGGACCGCACTTCCACGTGCTAATCACCAGTGGAAAGATATTAATGCAGAGAGCGACGCCACTCCGAAACAGCTGCTCTTGCCACAGCCAATAATAATACAAGACAGATCGAGAGGGAGGGAGAGAGACAAACACACACACACACATGCAGAGCTCTCCAATGAATTGTTTCTCCTCTGACAAGCAGCTCATTGAATTTCCCATCATGCACCTGATCGGTCATTCAGAAACACAAAACACAAATAAGTCAAGTCGACCATCTGCTTGTTAGCAGCGTCTAGGAAAAGAGAAAAAAAAAATAATCATACAAACTCACAATAAATAATAAATTACTCCGACGGGCTCGGAGACCACCTGAATGGCGAATCAAATATTTTATGTTATTTAAGTTGGATGTGCAGCGGAGGCCGTTAAACAAGCAGCAACCCTGCTTTTTTTAATTTATTACCACAACACACACACACACACACACAATGCCGGTGTCATCCTCATTTTCTAAATCAATAATCAGCGCAGCACGCTTCATTAGCGCTGACCAATCAGAGGCGGGCTGGGATCTGCTTTTACAACATGAGCATTCCTAAGACATAAACCATCTGCTACTTGTAGAAACAGACAAATCAAATTAATCCGTTCTTATCATGCATTTCGATTTTAAAGCAATTAAAGATGTTCTTTGTCTAATCGCAGGCGCAGGAGTGGCGGCGTAATGAGCGAGGCGAAGTCAGCGCTGAACTTTTCCAGGGTTCTCGCGTTTTGGAAAGTTTACAAGCGCCGCACACTCCAGTGAGCCGTTAGAGCTACAATGCAGATGTTGGCGACAGCAATGAATTTTTTATTAAGCATTTAATCATCGCGCAAACCGAGAATTCCCATAATATGCGGCCCAGGCACAAACTACGAAGGTGCCAAATCACCCGGTATAATGTTTTCTTTTTTAATAAGAAATAAACAGATGCCAATAAGCAGAACTTTTTTTTAAAAAACATTACATAAAGCCAATGATGAACTGGAATACTGAATTTGCCTTAATTAAGCCTGGGGATAGATCTCTCGCAGAATGCTAATTTTTGTTAAAAACAATCCACCGTTTCTTCTCCCAACACCACTGTCTCTAATTTCTAATCATAATGGATTCATAAAAAAATAAATAAAAACAGTAAACAAGTATGGGCTCTGTTTAAAAGTGCTGAAGTATATCGAGAGGCTGCTAATTTGCTTTGATGAACTCCTCGACTGACACACACAGCCACATGCTTTGTCATGAAGGGCTTTATTAAGAGGACATGCAAGTGTCAAGGCTAAGCTGTAAGTCGCTTGTAGACAAAAAGAGTGGAGACAATTGGGCTTGATGGATGACAAACATCATGCACAACAAGTTGTAATAGATAAAGAGCAGATTTCCCTTCATATATAAAAACACAATTTTCCATAAATGCCCAACGAATTTATAATATAATATTATAAAATAAAATAAAACAAAATAAATATAATATAATATAATATAATAATAAATATAATGTGTTGTAATATAATAATAAATTTAATATAATAAAATATAACATAATATAATATAATGTAATATAATATAATATAATATAATATAATATAATATAATAATAAATATAATGTGTTGTAATATAATAATAAATTTAATATAATAAAATATAACATAATATAATATAATATAATATAATGTAATATAATATAATATAATATAATAAAATACAATACAATACAATACAATACAATTTAATATAATATAATATAATATAATATAATATAATATAATATAATATAATATAATATAATATAATATAATATAATAAAAGTAGGAAAACTAATTAAGTAACAATAAAAAAATGATATGTAATGAGTATTAGAAATAACTATTGCAAAAATAAATTCTATTTGTACTTGCACTAAAGCTTAATCAAATAAGTAACAAACACAATCATTAACACAAGAACCGCCAACGATTCCAGCACTATGGACACTATGGATTTAGTTAATACAACTCACCTTTAGCTCATGTGTTTGGATTGTGGCGGAAACCGAGCAACCAGAGGAAACGCACGCCAACACGGAGAGAACATGCCAACTCCACACAGAAAAGATTTAGGACTCGAACTAGTGACATTCTTGCTGTGAGGCCACAGTGCTTACCACTGAGCCACTGTGCTGCTCCCACAAGAACTTTGTAAACAGTTTTAACAGATTGTTAGCTCATGTTTAATCAATCAATCAGTCGGCTAATTAAAGCAACTTTGTTTACTAAGAGCCCACAGATGTGTTCACAATTTGTGTTAACATTTTAAAATAGTTAATATTCATTTGAGGGGCTGCACGGTGGCACAGTGGGTAGCACGTTCACCTCAAAGCAAGAAAGTTGCTGGATCGAGCCTCGGTTGGGCCAGTTGGCGTTTCTTTGTGGAGTTTGCATGTTCTCCCTGTGTTCGAGTGGGTTTCCTCTGGGTGCTCCAGTTTCCCCCACAAGTCCAAAGATATGTGGTACAGGTGAATTGGGTAGGCTAAAATTATCCGTAGTGTATGAGTGTGAATGAGTGTGTATGGATGTTTCCCAGTGATGGGTTGCAGCTGGAAGGGCATTTGCTGCGAAAAACAAATGCTTTTTAGTTGGTTGCCGGTTCATTCCACTGTGGCGACCCCAGATTAATAAAGGGATCAAGCTGAAATAAAAATGAATGAATGAATGAATATTCATTTGAACAGTATCAGAGGGCATGCGATTTTTTAACCTTCTAGTGCAGGGGTGTCAAACTCTGTTTCTGGAGGGCTGCTGTCCTGCACAGTTTAGCTCCAACACACTTACCTGTAGGGTTTCAAACATGCCTTAAAGACTCAATAAGTATGATCAGGTGTGTTTAATTAGGGTTGGAACTAAACTGTGTAGAGCAGCGGCCCTCCAGGAACTGAGATTGAGTATTCTAGTGAATAAACACTGTGTCAATAGTGCAATTAAGTTGCTATGAAAACAATATTTATAGTTATTTAAAATCCCATTATCATCTGAAATACTCGCTCGATTGGTCAGTCTCAACATTCCAAGGTATGTTATTCTGAGATAACAACCCCTAAATGACACAGGCTCATGCGGGAACTTTAAATCACCTTGAACATCGGTGAATAAGTTCAAATTCATATACTTACATCCATATTCATTTGTATCTGCTTGTCTGTCACACCACAGTTTTTGACTATTTGATGCCATCTGTTAAATGATTATACAGAGGTTAGTATAAGCTTCATTCAAATAGTTCTGTTTCGGTCAGCTTTGCATTTTTGTCTGTTTGGCGCCATCTTTGTTACTATAATGCACAGGTTAGTGTATACTCCATCAGCTATTTTTGTACTTAACACCTAACTTTGCTACTTAAGTGCATGCGCTACATTGATTTTACCATAATTTCATACACAAACACTACTTACATATGCTAAAATCAATTGTAAAGATGACATTTTCATGCATTTTAAAAGTACAGTGAACAAAAAAAAAAAATTATATTAAAATTTGCCAACAAATTACACAAATTATTGTAGTTACAGAAAGTAACATTGGTTTAAAGGAACATTTCATGCTAAAATACAAATTTGGTCATCATTTATTTACCCCTCACTTCTTATAACATAAAATAAGATATTTTGAAAAATGCTGGTTTCTGGTACCCATTGACTTCCTTATTAACTTCTTGTCCTGCTTCTATGGAAGTTGATGGGTCCCAGCAACAAGAATTCTTCAAAATATCACCTTTGTGTTTAACTGAAATGATGAATGATGAGAATAAATGACGAAACATATTTGTGCGATCTCTTTAAACTCAGCTCTATTTTTTTGTACAGTGCATGTATTGTAGACAGACAAACTGCACACACACCAATCATAATCAAATGAGGGAAACATGTTTGAAAAGTTGCACATTTTTGCAAACATTCACTGTTAAAACAACACGATGAGAGGGTTTGTGTGTGTTTGTGTTTGTCCGCGGGTTCATGTTAGTGCCTGTGGTTGAAATTCATGAAGTGCCCCTCTGCAGAGCTCAGTTGGCGACGGAACGGCAAGAGCAATGAGCTCATTGTTCTGCTCTGGAAGCTTTTCTCGATTTTCAGAGCAATCAACAGCTGTCGATCGAGATGTCCTGGATCCACTCCATCTATCATATACTATCATCCAGAGACACAACAACAACAACAACAGGCAGAGAATATCACAGCAGCACAGCCTCACACACACGCACATGCACACGCACACACACACACACACACACGCACGCACACACACACACACACACACACACACACACACACACACACACGCACACTAGCAGTGGTCAAATTACTAGTTCAAATCACAGGTGTTTAACATTGTGCTTTTACACATACACTTAATACACAAAAACATTTCATTGAACATGTACACATATTTATATATAATAACTGTTATTTAACTGTAAATATATTAGTTACTAGTTGATTATATTTACTAGTAACTAATAAAGTTACGGTAACTAATCACCTTAACTTTTCTGATTTTGATTGTAATGGATTAAAGCTGCTTTGAAACAATGATTACTGTGAGAACCGATATTACAATGATTTTAATTTGACATGATTTTTTTAACTAGCTGATATAAATACCAGTTAACGTGTATATTTTGGAGCATTCTCAGACTACTTCACACAGTAAAAAAAAATTATAATAAATTACAATTAATATATCAACCAACCATATGACTAACCTACTGTATAGCCAACAACCAACCAACTATATAACCAACCAACTGTATAATCAACGATATAGCCAACTAACCAACTGCATAACCAACCTACCATATAACCAACCAACTGCATAACCAACCTACCATATAACCAACTATATAACCAACCAACCAACCAACCAACCAACCAACATGTAACTAACAACCAATTAACCATATAATCAACCAACTGTATAATCAACGATATAGCCAACTAACCAACTGCATAACCAACCTACCATATAACCAACTATATAACCAACCAACCAACCAACATGTAACTAACAACCAATTAACCATATAATCAACCAACCAATAAATTGTATAACCAACCATACAACAAACCAACAATATAACAAACCAACCATATAACTTGCCAACCAACTACCTATATAACCAACCAACCAACTAACCACATGACCAACCAACCACATAACCAACCAACCATCCAACCATATAACCAACCAACCGTTTATCCAACCAACCAACCAACCAACCAACCAACCAACCAACCAACCAACCAACCAACCAAACAACCAACTGCACAACCAACTGTATAGCCAACCAACCAACCAACAATATATAACCACCAACAAACCAACCATACAACCAGCCAACCAATTAACCAACCAACCAAACAACCAACCAACAGCCTTTGGCTCTCTGAAACAAAGTCAACTAGCATGTCAAAAGCACTGGACACAAAGGCACCAGATGACATATGATGAACACCATCAAACATTGTATATAGTAGTTTTGAACATAAAAGCATTTCACTAACAAAAATCCAACATTTTAAACTAGTGCATCACTGCTATAATGAAGCCTGCAATATTTTTTTTGTATGGCAGGTGAAACAGTAAATATAAAATAATATAATAATAGCACACCTTTTTACATTATAAATGTCTAAATAGCAAGGTCTCAAATCTAAACACTAGACTTTTTGCTTGTGCCAGCAAAACACATCAAATTGCACTTAATTATGATAATAATTTATTATATTTATAAAGATTAAAAGTTAAGTGCTTTTGGCGATTAGCAGCCTGTGACACATTGGTCTTGTAAATACTCTGTAAAAAACATCATTTTAAACTTCCATGGGTCAAAGAGCTATTATTATTATTTATATTATTGTTTTTTGAAAGTAAAACAAGAAGTTATGCATGTTTCTTAATTTCATAAAATACAGAAAAGCATCAAAGCATTATATATATATATATATATATATATATATATATATATATATATATATATATATATATATATATATATATATATATATATATTTATTTATTTTTATTTTTTTTTATTTTTTTTTATTTATTATTATTTTTTTTTACAAAGATGCCACCAAAATGAACAAAAATACCCCACAAATGCAATATAAGACACCACAACATATGTCATTTCACGAGTTCACACATATTTGACTGAATAGAATATGAGTATTTGGCGGGCTGTCCGTGGAGAGGGCTCTGAGCAAGACACCCTAACTTGTGTTATTTCCCTTATCAAGTTAGAAAGAGATAGGGTCTGAGTGCAGTGTCTAGCCCTGCTCTAGAATGCTCGCTCCCCCTTCAGATTTAAGTAGGTATCGGGTTTAATATTGTGGAGTTGGGGTGGTGGAGGGATGCTGAAGTCAAGAGAAAATGGAGGTATGACGTGTTTGACTATTTATAGGGGTTTGGTCTTGAGGTGGTTGGATAATAGAATGATTGTCAATGACAATGACGTATTTGTGTTGTTTCAGCTCATTTTAAATAGGTGGTTTGAACAATCAGCAGGGACGAAGCAGTGGCGCAGTAGGTAGTGGTGTCGCCTCACAGCAAGAAGGTCGCTGGATCGCTGGTTTAAACCTCGGCTCAGTTGGCATTTCTGTGAGGAGTTTGCATGTTCTCCCTGCGTTCACGTGGGTTTCCTCCGAGTGCTCCAGTTTCCCCCACAGTCCAAAGACATGCTGCAGGTGAATTGGGTAGGCTAAATTGTCCATAGTGTATGAGTGTACCAGTGTGACAGGCCCAGACGACAGGCCGGCAGGAAGGTATAAAAAAGTCGTTATCATATGGACAAGTCTAAATGGAGGACTTGTTCCAAAGAGCCGACCCCGCAAGCATACGGGACTAAGGCCGAAGAAGAAGAAGTTTGAACAATCAGCAAACCTCTTTTATTCAGTGTAAAACAGCTTGATTTTTTTTTTACATTTCTTGAATTTCTTTTCATGTTTATTTTATTTAAAACAATAAAAATGTTTTAGTTTATTTTTTATTTTTTACAAAAGACTGAACACTTGTTTACCAATGGCAAAAACACAAAATACAATTATTATTATTATTATTATTATTATTTATTTTTTATGTTAATAATATGGACACAGAAACTTCTAACAATAGCAACAAATGTCATTCTACTATAAAATCTTTCAAAATCCAACATACACATTTATTTTTTACACATTTTGGCGTTTTTTAATGTTTTCATTTTTACACATTTCTTTTTTAATGTGGAGTACCTTAAGTTATGTCAGTTTTATGTCTTATATGAAATACTTTCGTGACTAAATTTTGTTATTAAACATATACACAGTATACAATTCAATTAAACATTAATAAACAACTCAATTAATTCATTTTTTCCGCATTGATCCCGTGGGCCAGCCTGATCACCCTACACCCATGACCTACACACACCCGCAGCTTCTCCAGAATGGACATCCACCATTCTCCAGTCTCCTAGACTGCAGCTCTGCACAGAAAGTTTGGCCAGAGGAGAAACAATCATGCCTAACTGAGCCTGGTTTGTCTTGAGCTTTTTCCTTCACTTTTGGTCAAATGGTGAAGTTTGCTCCTCACCGCTGTCACCACTGGCTTGCTTGGTTTGGGACTTGTGAAGCCGCGCATCAATGGATTTGCTCTTCAGTGTTTGGACCTTCAGCAGTGTAAATTAAACCACACTGAACTAAACTGAAAACTAGACTGAAACAGTTTCAATTAACCAGAACTTCCATGTTAAGCTGCTTTGACACAATCTACATTGCAAAAGCGCTATACAAGTAAAAATTCTCATTTGAAATTCCCAAAAACTTTTCATAACTAATTCACTTAAAAGGATTAAATGCATCACTGAATTTAAAGCATTGCAATGTTCAAATGTTTATTTTCCCATTAATGAGATGTTGCTAATCAGACACAATATGATTTGAGCCAAAAAAATACAATTATTACAACTACTTTATAAAATCTGGTTCAAACATACCCAGAATGCTAAAACAGCACACACATTTTGAAAGCATTATGAGGGTTGTGCGAGTTTATAGATCACAGGAGCAAAATAGTTTAGAAAACAACTGTGAGAAGCATCTGAATATCAGCAAATAAATACTAAACTGCCATTACAGGAGATTCCTTCTCGTATTTTCAGATTTGCCCTCTCATCTCAAGAGTTATCCAGGTCAATGATGTTTTCCAGACAATACAGAATGATAAAACCCCTTATTCTCTTTTGAAATGTCACAAAGAAAACAAGTGCACGCATCCGAACATTCTCATCCGCTTCAGTCTTTCAGAGACCTCAGCTTGTTACGAACAATAGAAGACAAAGGTAAAACGACAACCAATCAAACAAATTGGTTGAAAGATTAAAAAAAAAAACAGACAAGGTGCTTTTGTGCAAATATTTCCTCCAGCGATCCTTTACGAACATAAACATAAATCAATGCTTTTAAATAAACAATGCAACACACCAAGTTAACTAGCCATGCTTGGAAATCATTTCGGCATGGTAAACATTCAATCACAATATCGCTGACCCCTTTCCTTTAGAACTGGAGCGAGAAAAACACTTCATCCGAGAGCGTTTTTTTTTTTTCTCCTCAAACAAGCAGATGCTTCGTGCGAATGTGGAAGCGGAACTGGAAATTGTCTTGATCTGGGAAAGTTGAGGTTGGCCACCGTTTATGCCTGGGCCTCGCTAATAAAGTAAATCTTCATAAATCATGCGCAATCTTTCCTCGCGCTAACCCCTCCATTATCTCACCGTGCCATCTGTTATCATCAAAACTATATGACTGTGTTTAAAATGGAATTAATATGTAAACAAGGTTTTAATTAAGAGTGACAGACCCGCTCAACAGCCTCCATTACGGCGGAAAAGAACTGAGTTAAACAAGTCAATCGTGCATTCTGCAAAGAGTGCCTTTTCTTTTATTATTAGTCTTTTTGCTTCTTTGATGACAAAAGAAAAAATAGTCTCACAGCAGAGTTATTTTAGTATCACTCAGATGATATTGTTGCATGTTAGTATATTTTTAGACTTTAGATATTATTTTGAATAAAAAAATAACTAAAATATTGATAAACAAAGCAAAATAATGCAACATAATAGAAAATAATTGTATCTTATACACATACAAAAAGAAAAAGAAAAAAACATATGCTTATTTAATTCCCTTCTTATTTAAATATTACAATGTTAGACACGTTTGACTCGTTTTTATTTCTTAATTTTTATTTTAATGCTGTATATTAAGATGAACAACATAAAAAATGGGTATATTTTTCAGCAAAAATCTAAAGAAACACACAGCTATAATAGGGAGCTCAATTATTAATATATATGATAAAGTCACTCCAGTAGGAGTTATTCCCCATATTAGTAACTATCAAACAGAGCAGAATTGCAACACAGGCTCATTGTGAAAACATACCCCTGTATGCATTTATGGAGATCACAAAATATGTAGCCAGAGCTACGAATTTTTTTCTTTTCAAGCTACCAGTTGATTGCGTGTAGATGATTTTTACGCTGTTACCAGTTTGCCCAGTAGCTCGCAGCATACGTCCAGGACTTAAGACGCAGTAAGTAGTTGACCGCGATGATGGGGCTCAAGTCCGATAAAAAATGCGTCCAGAAAGCAGGTAAAATCAAAAAATAAATAAATAAAACAAGTAAATAACAGGGTGGTAAATAACAGAACGTGGTAAGATCTGAAAACGTGTAAAAAAAATCAGGAAGCCACGAGGGCTTTTCTTTTCTGGATTACTTTTGAAAACACTGACGGTTGGGTTTAGGGAAGGGGGCGCACAGGTCATTCAGTGCTTTTGAAAACACTGTCGGCTTGGTTAAGAGAAGGGGCTGGGGATATCAGTTGGTCAGTCAGTCAGTCGACAGCGACCTGTGGTGGATTTACGCGAAAAGAGCAGGCATAATTGGCACTCTGAGATAAATTTGAGCTCTTAAAAAGAATACACAGTGGCTTCTGGTAGATTTGCAAAAACAAAACTGCAAAAAAAATATCCCTTATGGGACAACAATGGATAGATGAATTTTAAAACAATGGATGGATGAATTTTACAAACATTGGATGGATGGATGGATGGATGGATGGATGTATTTTAGAAACAAAGGGTGGATGGGTTGATGTTTTGATGTGTTGGTTGGATGGATGGGTCAATGTTTTGATGGTGATGTGTATGTTGGATGGATGGATGGAAGGATGGATGAATTTTAGAATCAATAGATGAATGGATATATGTTTTGATGTGTAAGCTGGATCGATGCATATATGAATTTTAGAAACAATGGATGGATGGATGAAATTTAGAAACAATGGATGGATTGATGGATGGATGAATTTAAAAAAGGATGAATGGGTGGATGTTTTGCTGTATTGGTTGGGTAGATGTTTTGATGATGTGCAAGTTGGATGGATGGATTAATGGATGAATTTTAGAATCAATGGATGGATGGATGGATGGATGGATGGATGGATGGATGGATGGATCTTTTGATGTGTAGGCAGAATGGATGGATAAATGCATTTTAGAAACAATGGTTGGATGGATGGATGGATAAATGTTAAAAACAATGGGTGGATGGATTTGGATTTTTTAAACAAAGAATGGATAGTTGGATGTTTTTATGTGTTGGTTGGAATGATGGATGAATTTTAGAAACAATGGATGTATGATTAGATAGATGGATTTTTGAATCAATGGGTGGATGAATGGATGTATGTTTTGATATGTAGGTTGGATGAATAGATGGATGTTAGAAACAACAGATGTATGGATGGATAGATGGATATTGGAAATTATTGGATGGATAAATGGATGTTTTAATGTGTAGGTTGGATGGATGAATTTTAAAAACAATGGATGGATGGATGCTTTGATGTGATGGACGGATGGATGAAAGGAAGGAAGGAAGGAAGGAAGGAAGAAAGGTAGGAAGGAGGGAAAAATTTTAAAAACAATGGATAGATAGATGTTTTGATGATGTGCAAGTTGGATGGATAGATTAATGGATGAATTTTAGAATCAATGAATGGATGGATGGACGGATGGATGGATGGATGGATGGATGGATGGATGGCTGGATGTTAAAAACAATGGGTGGATGGATTTGGATTTTTTAAACAAAGAATGGATAGGTGGATGTTTTAATGTGTTGGTTGGAATGATGGATGGATGGATTTTAGAAACAATGGATGTATGATTAGATGGATTTTAGAATCAATGGGCGGATGAATGGATGTGTGTTTTAATAAGTAGGTTGGATGGATAGATGGATGATAGAAACAACGGATGTATGGATGGATAGATAGATTTTGGAAATCATTGGATGGATGAATGGATGGATGTTTTAATGTGTAGGTTGGATGGATGAATTTTAAAAACTATAGATGGATGGATGGATTCTTTGATGTGATTGATGGATGTATGGATGGATGGATGGAAAGAAGGAAGGAAGGAAGGATGGATGGATGAAAAGAAGGAAGAATTTTAAAAACAATAGATGGATGGATAGATGCTTTGATGTGAATGATAGATGGATGGATGGAAAGAAAGAAGGAAGGATTGATGGAAAGAAGGAAGAATTTTAAAAACAATAGATGGATGAATGCTTTAAATTGATGGATGGATGGATGGATGAATCAATTTTAAAAACAATAGATGGATGAATGCTTTAAATTGATGGATGGATGGATGAATGAATTTTAAAAACAATGGATGGATGAATGCTTTAAATTGATGGATGGATGGATGGATGAATGAATTTTAAAAACAATGGATGGATGGATGCTTTGATGTGATGGATGGACTGATAAAGCAATATATTTCAGCTATTTTGACTATTATATTGAGTTATTATTAAATTACACCTAACAATGCTTGCTTTAATATGCTTCTATAAATCTTTGAAGTCATTTTACTGACTATAAATTCAAACAATTTACTGTATTATGAAAATTACATTTACTATTGTACTTAACTCTGAAACTCTCCCCATGCAATCCCAGAGAGCCTCTGTCCTGACCTCCACTGAGAAGCACAGACCCCACTGCACACCAGCAGCACTAACTCTGGCCTTTTACAAGCAAGCCGTCAAACCATCCCCAATCTGCACAGTCACGCTCTCGTCCTTTGTTTGGGTTTCTGTCTACAACCTTCACTCCTCTTCTGTTTCCCCTCGCACACAGCAAAACCAGCGGAAATATGATGTTCCCCAGCGGACGCATCCATTCCTATGCGCTGCAGCTCCAGATCCAATCCTGCCATCAAAAGCCAAACAAGATCCATCAGTAATTAAGGGAATACAGAGGGACAATAGAAAGACGAGCTGATCTCCGGCCTACTTGCTTTTCTCCCTTCTCAGCGGGGCAGGAGAGATGAAGCTGGCAGACAGGCCGCTCTGTGGATACCCACGCTCACCCTGGGCCATCTATATTCCACCCATGCCTTGGCAATATTGATATTGGCAGGCGAGCTGCTGATATTGGGGACGTAATGATGCAATTAAAACTCCAAGCATTTTACTATTATTGGCACGCGCACCCAACTCCCCCCCCCTTTTATTTTAGGAGGCAAATATGATTTGGAAACCACAAGCACAGACCGCGCTCATAATAAAGAAATGCACGGTGTCATTTTTAGTCCATCCATCACTATATTGTTCGGAGGGCTGATGCATTCTCTGAGAAAAGGCAGTGCGATCTTTTAATGGCTGCATTGGCTGTGTTTAAGTGGTGATGGGTTTTACGTGCTGTTTAATCGAGAGTCAAGGAGAATTTGCTTTTTGACACGGTGGCAAATGAGGAACAGCATTACTCGGAGAGCTTGTCTAATATCATTTGGGAAGATCAAGGCATGACGTAGGTTAATTGATATTGAGTAAAGCAGGAGAGTATCTGTGCTGTTTGTTTTCAGTTTGATTACATTGTTAAAGGTCAGTTAGTCGTGTGATGGAAAGCTGAGTTCTTACATTCTTCGGTCAAAAATTTCTTTAATATGCTGATTTAATCAGGGGTTAGCACTGTCTCCTTACAGCAAGAAGGTCGCTGGTTGGCCAGCTGGTGTTTCTGGGTGGAGTTTGCATGTTCTCCATGTGTTGGCGTGGGTTTTCTCTGGGTGCTCCAGTTTCACAGTCTATACACATGCGCTCTGGTTGTATTAAAAAAGCTAAATTGGCCCTATTGTATGTGTGTTAATGTGAGAGTGTATGGGTGTTTTCCAACACTAGGTTGCAGCTGGAAGGGCATCCGCTATGTAAAAACATATTCTGGATAAGTTGGCGGTTCATCTGCTGTGGTGACCCCTGATAAGTAAAGCGAGAAAGCCGAAGAAAAATTAATAAATGAATGCTGAGGCGAGGCAGTGGCGCAGTAGGCAGTGCTGCCGCCTCACAGCAAGAAGGTCGCTGGGTCGCTGGTTCGAACCTCGGCTCAGTTGGCATTTCTGTGTGGAGTTTGCATGTTCTCCCTGCCATCGAGTGGGTTTCCTCCGGGTGCTCCGGTTTCCCCCACAGTCCAAAGACATGCGGTACAGGTGAATTGGGTAGGCTAAATTGTCCGTAGTGTATGAGTGTGTGTGTGTGAACGTATGTGTGGATCCCAGAGATGGGTTGCGGCTGGATTCATTCCGCTGTGGCGCCCCCGGATTAATAAAGGGACTAAGCCGACAAGAAAATGAATGCTGATTTAATATTACGAATTATGAAAATATTGTGGAAACATTTAGGAACAGAATGTTCAAAACATATTAAAAATATATTAATAATAAATAAATATATAAAATTAGTCTAATCGACAGTCTAGACAGTCAAGAATAATTCACTCTTGTGAATTCACGGTGGCTAATAAACATTGCTATTACTTGAGTATTATTGCCCAACAATGAAGAAGCTTTATTCATTTTTATAAATGGCTTTTAAAATGTGCTGTATATCTGTGATGCAGGGATGATTTTTCAGCATCATTTGTAAAATATTTTCCTAACCACGAAAAACTTTTGTTTATATGGAGTAAACCCGAGGATTTTTAAAATAAAATAAAATAAAATAAAACAAAAAATAGAAAATAAATAATAAAAATAATAAAATGTAATTAGGTAAAAAAAAAAAAAAGAATACAATTAAATTAAATTTTAAAATATTAAAGAAAATAGAAAGTAAAGAAAAGAAAAATAGAAATAAACAAATAAAATAAAAATAAAATAAATGAAATAAATAAAATTTAAATTAAATAGATCAAATAAAAATAACAAATACAAATGCATTATAAATTTCTATTTGAATATATTCATATATAATTTTTTCCTGACACAAAGATTGATTTTAGTGTCACATGGCCATTTGCAAATCAGTATGATAAATAGATTCTAGAAATGCATTATTATTATTATATTTAATATTATTATAACGTTGAAAAAGTATTCTTTAATGAAGGACCTTTCAATAGAATCCTTATAAATGCTTTTACTGTGATTTTTGATCAAGTGGAAGTGAAAAAATCTATTCCACAATTCAAAAAAATTGGAAAATATTTTTATAATTTAAACAATCGTTTCCTGCTTGAATATTATCAAACATAATTTATTCCTGCAATGAAAAACTGAATTTTCAGCGACCTTACTCCAGGCTTCAGTCTCACGATCCTATAGAAATGATTCTAAGATGCTGTTTTGATGGTAGAGAAACATTTCTGATCATTACAATTGTACTGCTTTATTTTGTTTTACATTTATGCACATTATTTATATGTAAAAGAACGTATAAAACAAAGTAAACGAAGTTCAAAACAACAGCATTTGCTCTGTGTAATATCCTCTTTCAACATGTTGGCAAATGAGAAACGCCATTACTTGAAGATCTTTCCTAATATCATATCCTGGCGAAAGTTACACACCTCTACGCGGTTTTAAGGCCATATGTTCTTCCTTTGTTCCAAGATGACTTCACGTCACTTACGCTTCTTATTAGTAAAATGATTTATGCCACATTCGCTCTGAAATTTAGCTTGCAAATGAGAAAATGCATTGTGACTCCACCAGATGTGCACAATAAAACAAGATTCCCATTGTAATCTCGGGTACTTAGTTTATATGAAGCTAATATAAGGCACACTTGGATGTGGCAAAGTCACTCTTTTTAAAATTTGACTATAAATGATTGGAAATAAATTGTGTGTTTTATGCCGGATGGCATGAGTGGGTTGATAAATTAGGAACAGTTTTGTACCCTGACTTATCTACAAGACAAACCTGGTGGAGATCACAGGGATTAATTGCCTCAGAGGTGTGAAACGCCGCTTTCCCATTCTTCCCACACACTCCGCGCCTAAACAATGATTAATCACCCTATAACTATTCTCCAGAGGATCCCAGCGGTTGCCAAGACGGCTCTTATCCGAGGAAATCCACGCACGCAGGTTGGGAAGTACTTGCCAGGTACGGCAAGGCAACCTGTCCCCATTCGTTATCAGATTAGGTGCGTGTCAGCGAGCAGACGTGAAGCGGCCTGCTGTCACTTACGTGTCCGTCGGTGAAACCCGAGCTCATGGAGGCGCTGTGTAGCGTTTATGATGGACTGAGGGCAGCTCTAAACTAAAACAGCTGAGGTAAAAGTCGTCAAACTGCTGAGTAAACGCACTGTTAAGCGAGGTCACTCTGCACTAGTAGTGAGAAACTGTCCTCACCTTTAGTTAGATCAGAGGTGCCCAAATTTTTCTTATGAGGCTCCAAAAACCAAAGTTGATTAAGGGCGGTGAACCGCAGGTCCTAATTTATTATATCATTTAATTAATACTATTATCATTCATTTATTTTTCTTCTGCTTAGTCTCTATTTCAGAGGTCGCCACAGTGGAATGAACCGCCAACTATTCCAGCATATGTTTTATGCAGCGGATGCCCTTCCAGCCACAACATTTAGTTTAATGCTGATTTAATTCATAGCATATTTAATCAATTATAAAGCAAACTCAAGTTCGGTAACTTTACAAACAGATAAGAAGTAATTCTGAAAGCTGTAGAAGTGAAAGTGTATTATGCCACAATCCACCGCCAATATAGATTATGCCACTAACTTTTTCTTTTTTGCACAAGTGCGAACTGTTAAATATCATCACAACACATAATCATTCCACAATAAAAGTCTGCTTTGCTTGTGTTGAGGAACAAAATAAAAAATGGTAAAGAAAACAAAAGTCATTGTGAAGTTTAATTCTGTTATAAAGCATCTCTATGAATTCATTATTATTACCTTGCAATCAATTATGAAACTAATCAGCATCTCTACAGAAGGAAAGAGAGACATTGTTTAAATAAAATTATTGTAGATTTGGGTTTTTAAAATAAGATTGTTATGCCTGTTTTGAAGCATAATAATCAGGAAGATTATTAATAAAGGAAGAAATTGTTTTGAGGAAAAACACTTAAAGGTGCAGTAGGTCATCAGCCAAAATTCAAACCTGTTAGCATAATATTTTTGAAACACAGTCCCACTCCTGCTGTCCAAAGCCACGACTCCTGATATCACAAATACGCACAGTAAAGCTGACAGCAGACAAACCACTAGATCATGTCATTCGCCAGTTAGAAAACTTTATTGTACTTTATAATACTACAATTCTGAATGAAAAACTGTATTATATTGTATGTTGCAGATTTTCTGTTGTGTAGCAAGCAAAACTTGTTATTATTGTACAATATTTCATGCATCCAAGGATTGCTGGTCTCACTCTTTTATATGCTTTGTCCTAAAGCCACTACCGTTTGGTTAGTAGTTGGCCGGCGACGTGCAGGATTTACACTTATTACTAAGCCATATTTACATGCTATTTCAAAGCGAATATTCAGAGTAGCACGGTAAACATTATAGAAAGCGCGGCTGTCACTGTTCAAAAATGAACCTCTGGCTGCGTCCGAAACCGCATACTTCCACACTATACAGTATGCTAAAATCAGTATGCGAGCCGAGTAGTATGCCCGAATTCATAGAATTCGAAAAACAGTATGCGAGAAGTACCCGGATGACTTACTACTTCCGACGAAATTCTGGAGTGCGCATCCCATGCACGCTGCTCTATCCCATAATGCCCCACAAATTCATGAATGGAAGTGAAGTGACGCGACTGATGCAAGTAGGTCATGTGACCATGACAAAATGTTGGATGTAGTGCGTCCGAATTCCATTCATACTTTTCACGTTCATACTGCACAGAACGTACTTTTCTAACGGCCGAGCTGTACGTTTAAATTAAAATGCAGTACCTACTGAGTAGTAGGCGGTTTCAGACGCAGCCAATGTGAATATAAAAGCAATTTCAGCTCAGTAAAGCAGGCTAGGCGGAATAACGATATTTACAGATGCTTTGTTGTTTTACTAAATAAAAATCTACATTATCGATGCTATAAAAATAACCTACGAAACTAAAGGTCACATCAATCGTTCACCAGAAAATTTCAGTGCTGAACAACACTTCTGTACATATAACCCATTTATAATAACTCAATCTACATCAGCTCTGAGTGAAGCTAAAAATTTAAAAGATTATCACCTGTCTAAAAGAATTACTTCAGCCATGGTGTCGTCCTTCCTCCAGCCTGCAAAACTAACTTTGATATTCATTCAGGATTTCAAAGTTTTGATTCAGCATTTGATTTTACTATCAGAATGATGGGAATTATCGGCCCGACAATATTTAAATGGATGAATATTTTTTAGTCTTATGACTTACCCAGAATATAATAACACATATAAAAACATTCAGATCATTTATTTTAATCATTACTATTGGAATGTGAAGAGAGTTTCAACCAGCACAACAACACATGTTCCTAAAGACAATCACCTACTGCACCTTTAATTTCAAGATATTATTTCTGAAAAACAAGACCATATTTACTTTTAGCTAGAACATTTAAATAGAAAAAAAATGCCTTTTAACATATTTAAACTTGAAAGAAGACAAAACTCCATGTGAGAAAAGGATTTCTCACTGTTCCTGTGTTGTAACAGTCATGTTATTCCATTGCCACAGCCATATCACCCAGCAGTTCAACACCGGTTACCCACTGAAGCTAAGCAGGGCTGAGCCTGGTCCGTACCTGGATGGGAGACCACTGGAAGTGGTGTTAGTGAGACCAGCAGGGGGTGCTCAACCTGTGGTCTGTGTGAGTCCTAATGACCTAGTAAAACTGAAGGGGACACCATACTGTCAGTAAGTGCCGTCTTGCAAATGAGATGTTAAACCAAGGTCCTGACTCTCTGGGGTTATTTAAAATCCCATGGCATGATAGGAGTGTAACCCCGATGTCCTGGCCAAATTCCCCCTCGGCCCTTACCCATCATGGTCTCCAATCATCTTCATCCACTGGATTGGCTCTATCATCGTCTCTTCACTCCACCAATAGCTGGTGTGTGGTGGGCGCACTGGCGCCGTTGTCCTGTGCCTGCCGTCACATCATCCAGGTGGATGCTGCACACTGGTTGTGGTGTGTAGAGAGCCCCCTCATGACTGTCAAGTGCTTTGGGTGTATGGCCATACACAATAAACGGGCTATATGAATACACACATTACAAGTAAAAATAATAATAATAATTCCAAATGAAAAAAGCATCTTCATCTCAAACATATTTTGCCAGAATCAAGAAGTGTTGATGTGTGCATAGTGAGTTTGCAGTAATATGAGTAAATCTATAACATTACAAAATATTAAAGATACTTTCTTCATCTCACAGTTAACCGTGCCTGAATCAAGGCCTGCTATATTTATATATTAGGCCTGCTCTCGCCAATTGGTGAAGTTTTTATCCCTCTCCGCTGTCACCACTAGCTTGCATGGTTTGGGATCGGTAGAGCTACGCATCGATGTATTTGCTGTTCAGTGTTTAGGCCTCAATATTGACTAATAAACCACACTGAACTGAGCTGAACTGAACTTAAACACTAAATACTGAACTACACTGTTCCTATTTACTATGATCTTTTATTTATAGCTGCTTTGACACAATCTACATTGTAAAAGCGCTATACAAATAAAAGTGAACTGAATTGAATATATTTGTTCATGGAATGCTAGAAAACGTCAGAATAAAAAAAAGCTCTGCTCTTCGCCTCTGGGCCCAAGTGACCACTTTGCTTTGGTTTGGTCAGTTAAGGAAAGGAGGCCGGCGTTTAATATTTGATGGCACCTGCAGCGAGTGTCTGCGTGCAGTAATGCAGGTGACAGATAAACGGAGCGTGCTCCCCGGGCACCTGCGGAGAGTAAGTGCACGGCTTTATCTCTATACCAGCTCGATATCTCAAATGGATAACTTGTGTAGCCTCTAATTTACATTAGGCGGGGAGTGAAGCGTGAAAGCTGCGGTGAAGGCCGTGACTCCTCCAATTAATGCAGCTCTGCTTACTGTATGCACAACTTACACTGGGCCCACTGGAATGTAGGAGCGCATAAATCTGCACAAACTAACACTCACTTCACAACACACAACTGGACATCACCATTTAGAATCGCTTTTAGTCAAAATGATCATTTTTCCCCCCAATTTGGTTCAATGGAAAGATTATTTCAACACATTTCTAATCATAATAGTTTTAATAACTCATTTCTAATCACTGATTTATTTTATCTTTGCCATGATGGCAGTAAATAATATTTGACTAGATATTTTTCAAGAAACTTCTATATGTTTTAAATTGACATTTAAAGACTTAACTAAGTTAATTGTATTAATAAGTAATTAGGGAAGTCATTATATAAGAGTGGTAATAAGTATATATATATAGCTGAAAGGGGCTAATAATATTGACTCTAGTCCTTTAACTACCCCACCAAGAAAAAAAAAAAATGTTTGGATTGCATTTCTTATTTCCTAATGTCACTAGTTAACACACATAATTCATTTTTTTCAACACATCCCATATATTCTAAAATATCAGCTTCTACCAAATGGTTGATATGTAAAATCACCTGAATTAATACATATACTATGAGAAATCTGAAATATGAAGTGTAAGACTATTTTATTTTAAAAAAGAATTCAAAATAAAACTTTTTAAACACTAAATCAACTTTTTTTTTCAGTATGCAATAAAATATGATTCACATCAAACATAATTTTGGTTTAAATGTAAAAAAAAAAAAAAAAAAAAAAAAAAACAAGAAAGCAAATGTAGTAGTGCAACAGGATTATGTTTGTTTGTTTTGTTTGTAAACCAACAGTGTAGTGTAAGCCTTTATTTAAAACAGTCATTGTTTAAATGACTTTAACAGTCATTATTTAAAACAGTAATAACATGGTCAATTTATATATACACACACACACACACACACACACACACACACACACACACACACACACACACACACACACACACACACACACACACACACACACACACACACACACACACACACACACACACACACACACACACACACACACACATATATATATATATATATATATGTGTCAGGGGCGCCCCCAAGGGGTGGCCAGGGGTGGCCACGGCCACCCTTGTGTAAACTCTGGCCACCCCTGTGGCCACCCCAATATGATAGTTGCTGATATTATTAATTTAAATGTATTTACTTAAATTCACAATACTTCAATAAATAAATGAATAAATAAAATTCAGCCAAATTTATTGTGGATTGATCAGCGCCACTGACGAAGCTGATTCAATGAGATTGCACACTTTTTATTAAGAAATTATTATTTTTGAAATGAGAAAGTTGTGTTTCATCTGATTGAAAACCACAAATCAAAAATAAATAACTAGATGCATTTTGAAATCTGCTTTTCAAAATTTTGTTGGGTTTTGTTTGGTTTATTAATTCATTCATTAATCATATTCATTATTCATAATTCATTAATGTTAGACATGGCATATGTTGTATGTTGTACAAGAAATAACTTACCTGAAAGAGGTTTTAGACTAAATATTGATTTTTATTTGGTTTGCACTTGTACTTGCGGAATAAATTACAATATTTCAAGAGTAATTATTGGAATTCATTAAAACTTCATTATTTATTTTACCAAAAACAAAAATATAACATTACTCTTTATTCACAATATATACACAATTCATATTTTTTTGTGTGCCACCACAAGATTTGTTGTGGCCTTACTTGGCCACCCCTAAGAAAATTTTCTGGGGGCGCCACTGATATGTGTGTGTGTGTGTGTGTGTGTGTGTATATATAAATTCAATAACAGTACACAATTGTTTTATATAAAATATTTATTTAAATTATTTAAATAATTCAACTAAACAACATACTTATTTTGATACAAACACCATATAAAGGTTTGTTTTATTATAAATTTTATTATTTTAGCATATTTCACAAACACAAATGCAAGTTTACAAAAAGCAAACCAGTCCAGCGGTCTTTTTGGTTCTAGAAAAAGAGATTATATAGTATATAATGGTGATTTCCAAGGCTGAAAATAAAAAAGCAGTTAAAATGACTAATATTGTCATGGTAACCAGCAATCTAATGCTTGCAGATCGCTGGAGAACTACGGATCTGTCACTGAACCAAACTACAAATAACATCATGCACCTCATGCACACCAGTTCCTAATTCCCTCTGATTACACACACAGCTGATATCTCATCATGGAGTGATTCCCTGGAACTAATATTCACCTTTCACACATGTGGCTGAGTCTTGTTACTGTTTATATAAAACTTTGCATGTTTGTTTTTTGATCCCTGTACTGTTTACACTGTTTCGCACCATTTTCTGCCTGCTCTGACCATCACTTGTTACATCACATCACAATACTCTGGATTTTCTCTGTTGTTCTCGGTGCTCCTGTTTACCCTTGCCTGTACAACCATCGCATTTTATAATAAAGCTGCATTTAGAACGAACTCTATTACATCCTGTCAAAACAAATACAGGTTCCTCCTCCAAAAATTTTACATAAAATGTCTATATAAATGTATATTTTCTGCATTTTACTTTTACTGAAATTAAAATTGTATAACAGATTCATCTATTGATTGGTTTAACCTCTTAAAGCCAACTGCTATTTTGGGCTCTCCGCCTTGATTTTGCCTATCCATTTTCGAATGCTTTCCAAATTCATATGCAGAAGTTTGAATAAAAAAAGTTTGGTATCATTTTAAAGAAAACTCTTTGAATGTTCATAAAACACTGTTTAAAGTAATTTTAAAAATTGTATATGTTGTCTGTGTTTTAACAAACCCCTCCAAAAACTGGGGTTGCCTGGTGATTTCCAAAAATATATATATTTTTTTAAAACCATAAGAATTACCATAAGTTATCCATAACCTACTGAGGAGAATTTTTTTTTTTTTTTTTAGTTACTATATACTTTATAGTTACTATATAGTTACTATAGTAGCTTATAGTTAATAGTTCTATTGGATTGTGACCCCTGGGGTAATTACATTATATTAAAGACACAGCAATATCATCAGAGGCAGCAGATTGATTTTACAACACCAGGTTAAATTTTGTGGCCTATATACAGCACCGATATACATAAAAAAATTAAAAGAAGAATAGACTTGGGTTTATTAGTGTGTGTGTGTGTGTGTGTGTGTGTGTGTGTGTTTGTGTGTGTGTGTGTGCACCATTGCATTTATAACCACTGTATTTATAACCACATCAGAGGATATTGGGGGTCGCGAGTCACTGGCATTGTCATTTTGGGGGTCGCAGGCTGAAAAGTTTGGGAACTCCTGCCCTAAACAATTTATTTAAACCTGAAATTTTTAACATCATTAATCTAGTCTCACATGACCTTTTTGTTATAAGACGGTTTGCTCAAAAAATATATTTTTATTCACTATTAATGTTGTAAAGTACCATGCTGCTTCAGTAATATCTGATTAATAGAAGGAAGCAGCATTTTGTTAAAACAAAAATGTTTTTGGATCATTTCAATGTACTCATTGTCCCAAAATGTTGTGGATAAATGTAAAAATAAAAAAACTCCTACCTTCTAAGGCACTTTTCTGCACAACTTTTCTTTCTTCAAACCAATAGTTGCATCTGCATCTAAAGAAAAGAGAGTAGAAATTATATTAAAATTCACAAAAATACACTCAAATTTCAACCATTCCCCTTCAACAGCATGATAACACCCATTGACCATCTAAACAAGGCCCAGATCAGTCTGAAAACAAGTAGCGGCATCTGGTAAACCGGTGAAAGTTTCTCCGTGGAAGCAATTGGGGCCTCCGAACAAAGCGAAGAGCTGGAAAACAAAGCAGTTCTGGCGGTGTGGTAAACACTGATGGGCTTCTTGCCAAGCACACCGTACGCCGCGCGCTGGTTTCATTTCAATGTGTGACAAAATACGGCCGTCCTGACACGTCTCTGAATGTTAACAATGGCAATGTGTTGTTGCGGCGGCGCAGAATTAAAAAGACATTTTTACACCTCGTAACATATTTTCACATCGCCACAATATGCAATCTGTTGTATTGAAATAAAAAAAGCGAAAATACATACCGGCGCTCAACAGTGTTAATCAGTGTAATTTATATGTTCATAAAAAAGAGGGCGCGATGGGTTGACACTAGACACGTTTTTTTTTTAAGGAGCTATGATTATAAGCATTGACTTAATCAGTTCAGAGAGAGAAGACAATTCACAACATATTATTTCCTTTCAACCCTTAACAGGTTCTGAAGCAACTAATTCGGGGGGCCGAAGAAAGGAAGAAGAGACGAGGACTAGTTTTTTGTATTATTTAGCACTTTTTAAAAAAAAAATCCAAGACATTTTCAGCTTTCAATTTGCTTATACATTCATCTCGCCTCTTCGAATGAGCTCCTCTCCATTCCAGTGCTTCCTTTTGTCCTCTTTCTGAGAAAGACACAATCTCAACTTGATTACCTCCTACTCTGTCATTACCTAATAAGATTCGGCGCGCAGCAGACGCAGGCTTTTTTTTCCCGTCGATCTCTCCGTGCAGTGATTGCACCTTGTGCCGAGGACTGTTTGCTCAACACTTCCAGGCTTCAAGGGCCATTTCGCCTCATTCCGGCACAGGTGGCAAATGCGCTGGAGGTCGTCGGCTATAAGTAACAGTTAATTAACATTTGAATCACTTTCTTTTGAGATGCCGAGGGTACGATTGGGAGTCACGTGCTCAGACGGGTCCCTGAGGAGGAGGACGATCGGCGGCGATGAAGAAGAATTCTCGGGGGGGTTTTGATGCCGCTCGAGGGTTTGTTATTGCCGTCGGTCCCCAAGGGCGAGACGTAAGCAGTGCTCAAAAAAACAAGGCGTTATGCAAATAATTATTCGAGACGTGCCATTAACAAGGGCGAAACGTTTACATTTGTGCATCTAAAGCGGCTGCATTCAGGGAAGGCTGTAGGTTTTGCTCAAGACCAATGACTTTGGTACAGTAAGTGGCACTTTATTGCTACCAGTTGAGCTACATGAAGAAAAACTATTTAGGTTTATTGATTTTCACATCTAAAATGTACAATAGAGATGGTTAAAGATGTGCAGCAAGACATTACATATTTAAAATATTCTTAGTTTCTAAAAAAAATTATATATATATATATATATATATATATATATATATATATATATATATACATACATATATACACACACATATAATGTATATATATACATATATACATACATATATATATACATATATATATATATACACATACATACACATATATATATATATATATATATATATATATATATATATATATATATACATACATATATATATATATATATATATATACATACATACATATATATATATATATATATATATATATATATATATATATATATATATATATATATATACATACATACATACATATATATATATATATATATATATATATATATATATATATATATATATATATATATATATATATATATATATATATATATATATATACATACAATATATTATATACATACTATTATATTGTATTATTGAAAAATACATCATTTAAAATTGTAGATTAAATATATACTTTAAATATTGTATTTATTATTTTGAAATAAACAGACATACAGTGTGCAAACAGCAAAGTGTATTTATAAGATATGCATATTTGTAGTATACTGTAAGAGTACAATGTCACAATGCTCGCTTTATAAGTTACAGTAAATTTGTTAGAGTATATTTTGTTTGTTTAAACTTTACTTTTAATTAGCAATGCAATCAATAATATAATTATATTACCTTAAAATGATTAATATACACGCATACATAGACACACACACGCACACATATATATTACACGCACATATATACTTACCAGCCACTTTATTAGGTACACCTTACTAGTACCAGGTTGGACCCCCTTTTACCTTCAGAACTGCCTTAATCCTTCATGGCGCAGATAAAACAAGGTACTATAAATGTTCCTCAGAGATTTTGCTCCATATTGACATGATTTCTTTTTGTTGACGGCAAATTCTGACTCTACCATCTGAATGTTGCAGCAGAAATCAAGACTCAGAGCAGGCAATATTTTTTTCTTCTATGTCCAGTTTTGGTGAGCCTGTGTGAATTGTAGCCTAAGTTTCCTGTTCTTAACTGACAGGAGTGGCACCCGGTGTGGTCTTCTACTGCTGTAGCCCATTCGCCTCAAGGTTGCATGTGTTGTGTGTTCAGAGATGCTCTTCTCGGTTGTAACGAGTGATTATTTGAGTTACTGTTGCCATTCTGTCGGCCACCGAACCAGTCTGGCCATTCTCCTCTGACCTCTGGCATCAACAAGGCATTTGCGCCCACAGAACTGCCGCTCACTGGATATTGTCTCATTTTCTGACCGTATTTGTAAACCCTAGAAATGTTTGTGCGTGAAAATCCCAGTAGATCAGCAGTTTCTGAAATACTTAGACCAGCCCGTCTGGCACCAACAACCGTGCTTATTCTTCCCCATTCTGATGCTTGGTTTGAACCGCAGCAGATCATCTTGACCATGTCTACATGTCTAAATGCATTGCGTTTCAATGTGATTGGCTGATTAGAAATTTGCATTAATGAGCAGTTGGACAGGTGTACCTAATAAAGTGTACATATACATATACACACACACATTAACACAAATGTGTACACAATTGTTGGTTTCCTGCCATTGAGGAAAGAATATACAAAGTTGAAACTGAAAAAAGTAGAAAATAATTAAATAATACTTAAAATAAACTACTGATAATCCGATATTGGTTTCAAATTGTGGTTCAATCAAAGGATTAATAAAGGCAAACTAATGAAACTGGCCTGAACAAAATTTAAAAAAAAAAAAAAAAATATATATATATATATATATATATATATATATATATATATATATATATATATATATAAACAAAAAGGGGAAAAATACTGTAAACATGCAAACTAACAAAGAAATGTTTTATTTTAAAAGAAATGTTGCTTGTGTGAAATGTAATTTAAAATTCTTATAGCGTTTGGTTTAATGTCTTGTAAAATATTTATATTTTACATTAATATTTTCAAATAAATATTTAATTTATTTTTATACCTATATTTTGGGTAATACACATGAACAACACATATTAGGCCCAAACTATTTGTGCACAAGCATTAGAAAACATACCTTTCATCAGACACACAGAACAAGCCTACTTTCCTGAATCAGCACATATAAACAGCAGAAAACACGTGTGGGCCTCTCCATAGGTCTCCATACTCAGCTGGAATAAAGACGCGACTAAAAGCCACTTCATTACCCACCTATAAACACAAAGCAATTAAGTGCAAGTGACTGACAGCACCGCTTCAGTCCTGTGGGGATAATAGACCCCCCTGTTAGGTCATATACTTCCAAAGTCTACCCATATGCCACCCTTCATGGCCGAACTCTCCGGGGAAAAAAAGATTTCAGTCCCGCTGTCAGTTTCGCAGACTCCGTCATTGGCTGGAAGCAGCGGCTATGAATCATCGCGCAGGAAGGAAGCGCTGGTTGAAGAAAGGGTGACTACTTTTGGGGAAAGTTGGCCGCTCTGACTCAAAACAGCAGCTGGCAGGTGCAGCAGTTTATCACAAAGCCAGAAATAATCGAAAGTGACAACTAGCAGCGCCACAAATGATTTATTAGTCTTTTACTCTGCTCCTAACCATCCTTGGGGCCAGAATAAATTATTTACCAACGACGTGTCTTCAAATCATTAATTCTACTGTGCTTCATCCCATGCGGCAGCGAGATGCCTCGCAAAACTACTGGCGGACTTTGGGACCGGGGCGTTATTTCACCTTCTCGGGCTTGGCGTTAACACAATCACGCCCTCCTGACAGTCAACTGGCAGTGCCAGCTCAATTCACAGTTTCCCTCCAAAATGACAAGTTCTTCCCTATAGAGTCTCATCATAACAACGCATCTCTCCGTTTCTCACCTTCACCGGCAAAAATGAACATGCATGTATATTTGCGCTTGTCGCAGTCTCGAACGTCGCCTTCCCGACGAGGCGAAATATGAAATATTTCATAGTTGTGGTCTGATGCATAATTAACACGCTTCGGTTTTAAGCTTGAACGCGAGGCCGTATTTATTATGGCTCAAGTGCGATTCGACATATAAATACGGAGCATGCATATAACGCGCTTCCTCTTATTAATTATGGAAATAACACAACAGAAGCATATCCCAACTCCATTACGGCAGTAAGCTAGACTTGTCTCAATAAATCAGCATCTACAATCAAAATTGAAATAATTTTTTATGCATAATGTATGTGCTTGTTGCCACAACAGCTGTTCATTATGCAGAGTAATGCATTCTTGTAGTTTTTAAAAACTTCAGGCCTATAAAATAATCATAATGAATGCTTCATTACGGCGAGAGTGAGAAGAGAGAAGCACACTTAACAATACGTCTCCGGCTTTACTGTTTCCTCCACTTTTTATAGGTAAGGCACAGTCTCGCAAGTTTTAAAACCCGGCGCTAAGTGTTGATGAAGGACCAGCAGTCGTGCTTTTAAATCAGACACACAGATTTTGAATTAAGCATTCGAGTAGACACAGATGCACGCGGACACGCAAACATGACGCTTCAGCTCCACAAGGAGCGGGGAAAACACATCCTTGGAGAGCCAAAGCATTGATCCACAATGATAATCGACGCTGGGGTGCGACATTGAAATTTGGCTGGAAAGAGCCTGATGAATTAATCAGGTGATCGAAACACCTCTACTTTACTTTTTTTGCATCGTGACCTGAATGCGCTTTACACAACAAAGCCTGCATGCTTGGGTTAATTGCTGTTCTCTTTGCTTTCAGTTCAGGGTCGTTATTCCGGATTCTCTGGTTAATTACAAAGCAATATA
The DNA here is from genome assembly GCF_052040795.2 of Danio rerio. NCBI lineage: Eukaryota > Metazoa > Chordata > Actinopteri > Cypriniformes > Danionidae > Danio > Danio rerio. The sequence goes on from NC_141036.1 coordinate 55,192,222, forward strand.
AAGGACATACATGTTGGTGCACCTTTGTTTGGCGAAAGCCTGAGTTAAACGGTTAGTTCACCCCGAAATGAAAACCCTATTATCATTTAATAACCCTCAGGACGTTACAAACCCAAAAAAATTCAATCATCTTTGAAACCTAAATGAAACAGATCTCTGTCTTTCCAATGAAAGTCTAATCAACCCAAACTCTGATCCTTATAAACGTTCATAAAGAGGCTGTATACAGCTGATCACTTCATGCATTTTTTTTTTTCTGATGAAATACCTATTCGATTGTAAATAAAGGCAGGTGTGGATGTCCTCTGAAACACATTCAAGATCATTTAAACAACTTCAGTTACTAGTCCGGGGTACATTTTTGATGAAAATCGACATGTCTAAATGCATTTGGTTGTTGAAACCACGTACATACATTTCAGTCCTCACAAAAAAATGTAAAACTATTTTTTTACATGAGAGTGTGTTGTAGGCTAGAAATGATATGACAGCACTAATGCAACATGCATAGAAAACGCCACAGATAACAGTTTACAACAGGGCTATTCAATTAGCTTGTGATGGGGGCCAGTTCATGAAAAGCATCCCAAATGAGGGGCCGGAGAGATATGACTTGCAATATGAGTGATGACACAACAGCAATATAAGAGCCCATATGCTGTATTTTTGCTCCTCACGCCCACATTGTTTTTTTTTTTTTTACACTAAAATGTTAATATATGGCAACGCAGTGGCGCAGTAGGTAGTGCTGTCACCTCACAGCAAGAAGGTCGCTAGTTCAAGCCTTGGCTGGGTCAGTTGGCGTTTCTGTGTGGAGTTTGCATGTTCTCCCTGGTTTCACGTGGGTTTCCTCCGGGTGCTCTGGTTTTCCCCACAATCCAAAGACATGCGGTACACGTGAATTGGGTAGGCTAAATTTTCCGTAGTGTATGAGTGTGAATGAGTGTGTATGTGGATGTTTCCCAAAGAAGGAAGGGCATCCGCTGTGTAAAAACGTGCTGGATAAGTTGGTGGTTCATTCCGTTGTGGCAACCCCGGATTAATAAAGGGACAAAGCCGAACAGAAAATATATGAATGAATGAATAAAATGTTAATTTGTTGTATTTTTAACTACATAACATCACTGCATTATACTATCTGGCTTTTTTTTCACAAACATATTCAAAATAAGCAAAACAAAAGCAGTGCATTGCTTAAGTTTCTACCATATTCAGACACATTCATGTGTTGTGTTTTAAACTGCGTAACAATTAGGGATACAACAATTATAGATTTTAGTTGTACCATTATAGTTTGAAGAATAGTTATAGTTTCACAGTTATCACCATTAATATGCATTTATTAAATTCCAAACACTACTATAAATTAACAAGAAAGCTGCTTATATTTTAAAGTGTTGTTTATTGCTATTGACATTGACATATTGCTACTCAGTATACAGCACAAAATATAAATTAAAAAAACAAACAAAAAAAAAGTCCATTTCTCTCTTTGGATTTAAAAATAAATGAAAAAGGTTTTCATTTAAACATGAGTGATCATTTTACAATGTAAATAAATGACAGAACAATGAAATAAATCAATAAATAAAAATAGGAATTAATTAAAAAATAGCATTTGTCTAATGTTAATTTAAGCTTTATATTAGCTAAGAATTTAAATACTGTTGTTATTATCTGCGTTCAAACATACATAATCATTTTAATAATTTGTAATAATTCATATCGTTTGTTTACATTGCACTGAAACCCACGCACAACTCCCACCACTACAGTGTGACACTACTGTGTTCGCCTGAAGGGCGCGAGTGCGTCGGCCCGCTTGCAAGCAACGCACGAACCGTTCCCAATATGCGCACGTCTCCATTGGAAATAATGAACTTGCATGTGGGAAAGACACAAAAGTGCGAAAAAGAAGAACGACCGGCTGCTATAGCTAATCCAACATGTGTGTGTTTTGGCAGAAATTTGTTTAGTTGCAGCAGTTTTGCTCCGTGCAACAGAAACGCAGCGTTGAGAAGCCTTTAAGATTAATTAACCGTATGGAATTATTAGTGGAATCGGCTAATTATTGCATCCCTATTAACGGTATCAGTGCGCTGTTATAAAAGGCCTTCTCTACAAACATATCCAAATGTTTTCGGCCGCTCACGCCACTTGCTTAATGTCAGGTGACTCACTCTCTGCGCAGCCTTTAACTGCAGCTCATGCTATGTTGAACAGATGCACGTCACTTCATAACTGTAGCAACCGTTTTTCAAGTGAACTAAATTTATTTTTGGATGTCTTGGTCACACTATTTGGAGGGCTGGAACAAATTGCCGCCAATCAAATAGCCCTGGTTTAGGATGTTTGTTTCGTTTTATCGAAAGTTTTCAGACCGACCACAACTTGACGTAGGAGTCGTATATTCATACAGCAGTGGAGATTAGCCTGTATCCTGTTACATTTGCGTGCAAAGCTAAACGTGCTGTCTGTATGTATGTGCGTATCGTGTCCATGCTGGGTATGTGTGTCTGTGTGTGTGCGCGTGAACTTTGTAACGACATTGTGTGTGACTTATCGTTATGATGACTCATCTTAACACAGCAAATGCATCAAATACTCATTGGTAAAGTTCTTACTGTAGTATTTCTCACTACTTCATAAGAAGCAGCCCACTGGGATCCAATTAATAATATCAACATAAAACTTGGCTCAATAACAATAATAATAAAGAAATCTTGGCTAAGAGTTAGTGGATTTTCTTTCACTAATGACAAAACAAAATCGAATGGCAGCTAATAAGATACTTAAATACTCCAATTGAATGATTATTTTATGCTGTAACTCCCAAATGGCTGTTGAGACCCCAAAATAAATAAACAACAGCACATTACGGATGTGACATTTGCAGTAAAAATGTAAAACATAAATACACAGAGAAGTTAAAGGTGCTTTATGTAAGTGTTTGGCTTTTCTAAAGCATAAAATAGCATTATATGTTTGCAGATATTTCAGAAACATGCTAAGTGAATATTCTTGTTTATCTGAAAAACAATGCTTAAGTCAGATATTCTGCTTTAATAATGTGTTACGTTTTGGTTCTGTTAACCCACCCAATGCCAGATTAGCCAATTATATTTCAGCACCCCGGGTTGCCTTGATGGAAAACATGGTATTTCATTCATTCATTCATTCATTCACTCACTCACTCACTTACTCACTCACTCACTCACACACTCACTCACTCACACACTCATTCATTCATTCATTCATTCATTCATTCAGAAAGGCTCTCAAAGCATGATCAATATGCGATCTTTGGTGGACAAAAGCAGACTTCAAAATGAGACGCAGATTCAGAGTTCCACATGAGGATATTAATTAGCAAATAATATAAATATTACGAGCATAAACATTAGATGAGCAGTTTACACTGTAACCCTGTTTCCTAACTACACGCTACAAGATGAGATTTGCAGTGATAAGCAACTTGGCTGTTTGCACCAGACAAAACATGACAGAAATTTAAATACAGCCATTCAGAAGCACAGAATAGTGCACTTACTGCACTCCAATAATAGGGTAAGGTTTAAAATCTAATTAATGCATATTAAACCTCTTTAACACTATTAAATGTAGATGCTGAATCACTGATATGTGTTGCCTTGCACTGAGTCACAGTTCTAAAGTTCAATTTCAAACGGTTTATTTTATTTTCAAGATCTGAGGTGAACTATCGGCCGCTGCTTTCAGTAGTGTGGCAATAAATGTAATGGAAAATATCAATTCAAGGTGTTGGATAGGACAAAACCCCTTTTAATGTTGTAAATAATCAATCTTTTTTTTTTTTACTTGTTCAAACTGCTTAATTAAAATGAGCTGAAACAACACAATTCTTGAGATTTCCTTTGGACAACTTAACTTTTAAAGTTCAATCCACATAAATTTGTTAAAAGTGGTAAGTTAACTTAATCGATTTGTGTTGGGACAACATGAATGAATTGTGGAACCCAGCATTTTTTACAGTGTTCCTTCTATCACGCGTCTTTGCTTTGATATAGAACACGATTGAAATCAGCATTTAGGTTTGATTGTCAGACTCATTCCTGTTGGTTATTAATTTGGCAACCTGCGCTTGTGTGTGTTTTGATCCAGAAATGCAATACCTAGTTCAACCACTGGGTGTCAAAATTACACACTGCACCTTTGACATTATATTGTAATATCTGTTAATATTTTCAAAAACAACTACAGAGTTATGGGATCAGCAAAATATCAATCTGAAAAACTAGTTTCTATTTTAAATGAGGAATTTTAACATGCATTATGGAGGAAAAAATAAATAATGCTAATCAAAAGGCTCTCTATAGACCAAAAATGATTGATTTTATTTAACATTTTTGGTTTTATGAGGAAAAAGCTTGGTTATGAATGTGATACCTCTTCGTTATGGATGAAAAATTGGCACTTGTGTGACTTTGGTAAATCAAATATAATAGTTTAAAAACAGAGTATTTTTTACAGTACTGCACAATACAAGCCTTTAAAAAAACCTACAGGGTATATCGCTATTTGGCATTTGCATGGAATTGCTCTTCTCATATCTAATGCTGTGATGTCAGAGGTCACCCATTCAATGAAAGCAAATTATAATAAACCCTTCTGATCTAAAAGACTACATGCTTATTAAAAAATCTACGGTAAAAGCCCAGACAAAGTCATCTTCTGAACATACAGAGGTGAAGACGGCGTTCAGGAGGTCAGATCTCATCTCTTTAGCATTAGAATAAACACCGTCTCTCATGTTTTGATAACAGGCTGATGTTCCTCCACAACCTGTCTCGGCTTCTGTTTCAAATGAAGACAAAATGGCCTGGGAGGGTGATTTAATTTCCACGTGTGACGTGCGAGCGCGATCCGGCGCCGCAACAATGTGGCATCTGAATGCAATAATCTCAAATTAAGTCATGCATAATTCAGCGCTTGTCATGAGGACGGATTAATAATTCAATAGATAAATAATTTACAAAATAATCGGATAAATAAATAATGATGCGCCATAAATAACTCATCGGATTAGATCATTTTGCAAAAAAGCAAGCAGGAATCAAAGCCCGGTGCGGACCTTATATTAGGTGCACGTCGCCCCATTCCTCCTGTCTGCTCGCCCCGCCAAATAAAGATGTAGAACAACACTCGCAAAGTGTTATGCATTATGCCACTTTTGGCAAATGCGCCGGGCTGATTTGCCACTTGAGAAATTACTGAATCTTGTGTTACGCCGAGCTACCGGGGGTTTTAAGAGCTGCTGGAAAAAGTGGGTCTGGTTTACTTTTTATGCGTGTTGCATGTTATGGGTGAAATCTCCTGCATAAATGCATTATCTATCTATGTGGTTTTCTTTCCCGGGTCGCCGTGCGTGTTGTCAGACACACGGTTCGAGACTTTGAGAGAAAGGGAGGTCAGGATGGGGCTACGGATGCCAGCGGTGGCAACTATGCCCCAGTTCCCCTCTCCTGAGACCACCGGCACCATCTGGCTGCTATTCTCTCTCTCTCACACACACACACACACACACACACACACACACACACACACACACACACACACACACACACACACACACACACACACACACACACACACACACACACACACACACACACTAACTGTCAGGTGCCACGGCAACCAGCAGAGCACTTGTACCCATAATGCTTTACTGCTTATAAACTACACTATTCATGTTCATTTTTACAACCCATTTTTACTAAATATTTTATGCTTTTATGCAAAATATAAATGCAAATAGTGTTTATTTATACGTAAACTGGAAAAAAAACAGGTAATAACTGGTTTGTTGTATTTTGACAAATATAATGAAAGAAATATAAAATGTCATGAAATTGTATTTGAACTATTTGGGCTTTATGAAAATACAGGGATATATATATAGTTTTTACAATTCTATTTTTTGTTACTGTTTTTTTTTACATATACACTATTTGACTTTATGCCTGCGGAATACATATTAATTAGTTTTAGTCATTTTTGATCAATAAAAATAGCAAAAAAAATAAAAAATCAAAAACTAAAAAAAATAAATAAATAAAAATAAAAATATTAACACAATATAGTTTAGTATTTTATATATTATATTATAATTAGGTTTTATGATTGTATACAATCATATAACCTAATAAGATGATATACATGTATTTTATTTTGCATGTTATAGTAAATAAGCCATTATTATTATTATTATTATTATTATTATTATTATTATTATTATTATTATTATTATTACCACTACTATTAAGTCTACTATTATTATTACAACTGCTATTGCTACTATTATTTAAAAAAAAAATCTAAATGCTAAATGTCTTAAACTACTATTCATTTATTACTAACTGTATTAGTTGTTCTTTGTTGTGTTCGACAATATTAGAATTTTTAGCCCCCCTTAGAATTTTTTTTTATTTCTTAAATATTTCCCAAATGATGTTTAACAGAGCAAGGAAATTTTCACAGTGTGTCTGATAATATTTTTTCTTCTGGAGAAAGTCGTATTTGTTTTATTTCGGCAAGAATAAAAGCAGTTTTTATTTAAAAAAAAAAAAACATTTTAGGGTCAAAATTATTAGCCCCTTTAAGCTATATTTTTTTCAGATTGTCTAAAGAACAAACCATCATCATACACTAACTTGCCTACTTACCCTACCCTGCCTATAGTTAACCTAATTAACCTAGTTAAGCCTTTAAATGTCACTTTAAGCTGTATAAAAGTGTCTTTAAAATATCTATTAAAATATTATTTACTATCATCATGGCAAATATAAAATAAATCAGTGATAAAAATAAGTTAATAACTATTATCTTTTAGAAATGTGTTGAAGAAATCTTCTCTCCAATAAACAGAAATTACAAAAAACAGAAACAAAGGGGCTAATAATTCAGGGGGGCTAATAATTCTGACTTCAACTGTATATATAACAAAATTAATAAAGAAGTAAAAGAAAAAAAGACAAACAATTAATGTACAATGAATTGGTTAACATTCTTGTGATTATTATTGAACACACAGCGGCTTAAATATGCCATTCTTCATTAAGCTTGATCCATAGGCCTGATTTTAAAATAGAAACATGATTATTAAAAACAAATATTAAAGCACTAGTCTTTACAATAAAATTCAATATAAGCACACTATAGATTGCCTGAAAGATGGCAAGAGAACTAATGAAAGGCAATCGAGGGAAAAGATGGCTAAAGCAATCAGTCTCATCTCTCATTCCCTTTAAGAGTCAGTTGCGTCGCATCATGGTGCATTTGCTTTTTACATGGCAGATTTTGTAAGTGGATAAATTGAACATTTCACTAGCGAGAAAACAGTTAAACAAAACAACTGCAGCATGATGTTAAAGAATGAGCCTCCTCCATTCGGCCTCTTTACTTTACTCTTTTACTTTGGCAAAGAAACTGTGTTGTACGCACTCCACTAAAGACATCCATTAGCCTACTTATTTCATTTAGTTTGTTAAGCACTAAGATTTGTTTCAAAACTATTTCTAAATTCAGTTCTAATTTCCAACAAACTAATAAATTAACAGTAATAATGAAGTGTGGTTAAAATCTGATTAATATCCAAACACACATCCTGTTCTTATGCCCCTTATGGTGATGCAGACGTTTTCAAAAACCAACAGGTGAAAAAATTTAAACAGCTTTTTTATTATTATTATTATTATTAAAACAATATAAATATGCATATAATAAATGATACTGATAATAATAATAATAATAATAATAACAATAACAATAATAATAATAATAACAATAATAATAATAATAATAATAACAACATTATACAAACATTATGCAACATTGACTTGAATGAACTGAAAAAAAAAGCATGGAGGCATAGAGACAGTGTTTTTTTATGTAGAAAATAATTTTGTAACATTTTAATCCTTTGATTTTGTCGATATGTAAAGATATTTGTGCATTTCTGTACATCATATGTGTATTAAGCAATGTGTAAGCGTTTGAACCTGCATAGGCGCATAACTAATGCACTCTGCGCTGGACTTAAGACCGCTTAAGACCAGCTGGTCAATAGCGTGGTCTATTTCAGTTCCTCAACATAGCATTGTGCCAACAATGCGCCTTAACACACCTCATTTTCAAACCAGCACACTCATGAGTCCTCAAAGTGGTGCAAATGGATTTGCTATTTAAACAACGTGGTGCAAAATGTCAAAATTAGGGTTGTGCTGGTCTGAAAATAGCAACAAATCGCACCAAACTCGTCTTGCGCCTGGTGTATGATAGGGCCCATAGAGTTTGTCTGAGGCTGCATATACAGTTGAAGTCAGAACTATTAGACCCCCCTGAATTTTTAGACCCCCTATTTATTTTTCCCCCATTTTCTGTTTAACGGAGAGAAGATATTTTAAACACTTTTTTAAACATAATAGTTCTAACAACTCATTTCTAATAACTGATTTATTTTATCTTTGGCATGATGACAGTAAATAATATTTTACTAGATATTTTTCAAGACACTTCCATACAGCTTAAAGTGACATTTAAAGACTTAACTAGGTTATTTAGGTTAACTGGGCAGGTTAGGGTTATTAGGCAAGTTATTGTATAATGATGTTTTTTTCTGTAGACTATCGAAAACTAAATTAGCTTAAAGGGGTTAATAATTTTGTCCTTAAAATGGTGTTTAAAAAAATTAATAACTGCTTTTAATCTAGCCGAAATAAAACAAACAAGACTTTCTCCAGACAAAAAAAAATATTATCAGAAATACTGTGAAAACTTCCTTGCTTTGTTAAACATAATTTGGGAAATATTTAAAACATTAAAAAAAATTAAAATGGGGGCTAATAATTCTGACTTCAACTGTATATGTGTATACAGTATGTGTGTGTGTGTGTGTTCAGACCCTGTATTATAATTGTAGAAATAAAAAATAAATAAATAAATAAATTTATAAATACAATACAAATAAATACAAATAACTTACAAATAATTTACAAATAACAAAAATTACTTAACAAAATTATTTATGCTAGATTAACAAAAATATATAAAATATTTATTTTTATAAATCTAAATAAAATAATTATTTATTATTTTACTTAGATCATTTTTCATTATTTTATATAGTTTATTATTTTATGATGTTACAGAGCTATAAAGAGACAACACAGCTTTGAAATATCCCTTCATCTCAACATTAGCTTTGCATCAAACATGATAAAAAAAATGCTACAAAATGGTTCATAAACAAAAACCCTCTTTTCTCCACATGCATCGCGGTTAACTCTGAATGACTGGAAACAATAAACATCCCCCCATCTCCCCCTCAAAAAAAGCATAATAACAACAATAATAAACGCCGGACACAAAGATTAATTAAAAAAAACAAACGTACAATGGACACAGGAATCGTTTCATTAGCAGCCAGTTTGAGCAGATGCGGAAATGCCAGACAAATATTTATGAGGCTCCAGGATGGACAGCGCTTAAGATAAAACAGTGGAAAAATGTGCAACAGACACACACACACACACACACACACACACAAACACACAAAAAAGCAGCGGATCTGGGATGGCGAGGAGTCTAATGAAGCCAGCTGGGTGAGATCCAGACAGGCGGAGGAGAGGAGAGGATGGATGGATGGATGGATGGATGTGAGAGGAGGCTCATGGGGGCGGGTGGAGAGACGTGAAGGATGTATGGCCTGTATTGTATCAGGATGCAGCAGTAGCTTCACGTCTTCCAAACTCCAGGAAAGCCTGTTCTATGCCAAACACTCACATCTGCTAATCACAGTGCAATTACTAGACTAATAGATGTTTTTTTTTTCCTTCCTGCACCGTTTTTTTGCCATGGTGCGAGGACAGAATTTAGAGTGATTTTTATTTTAGGAGGGACGAGAGGCTGAAGTTGTGTTTGCTGATTTTTTGGAGATCATATACAGTATGGCATTTTTGCCGCAGCTACACCATGCACTTGCTGCTATTGCTTTCCTGGTTTAACCTAAACTGGATTTTGCTGCCTTCTGCTTGAACATGTGTAATGACAATAAAGCTGAAGCCAATCTAATCATGCTTTAAATAGACATTTTTTAAAAGTGTCACTTGTAGGGACTATTCTTACTGTATACAATATAATAAATACTTATGTTTTCCTTATTTGACACATTTAATAAAAAACAATTTATTTAAATGTCAGAAATGTGCTTAAGTTACCTAAAATGGCTGATTTTGCTGCAGGTTTTTCTAAACTTTGCAGCAATATTTGTATGACAATTTTGTGTTGATTTGCTGTAAAAATATCTAAATATTTATACCACAGATATTATTTATATATATATATATATATATATATATATATATATATATATATATATATATATATATATATATATATATATATATATATATATATATATATATATGTGTGTATATTATAATATAAATTTCATGGGTTACAAAGGATTTTAAAACCAAACCAATTTCATACAAGGTTAATTTAATGTAGTAAATTATATTGCACATTTATGAATACTCAAAAACAAAAACGGGGATTTTTTTTTTTTTTTGCCTTCGATGTATTTCAAAGTAAATGTGTCACTGAAAAAGGTGTATTTTTGAAAAGTGTTATAAACCCATGACCATATACTCATCACATACTAATAAATGATCACGCATACAAATGACTCAAACGTGAACCATAGAACGATGACGATCAAGAGCAAATCAGCAATATTACTGACTCCAAGATGTTTGATACTCCTCACTAAATAAATGAATACATTAGTGAAATAATAAGGCTTAATTAAAAATACTGAAGCCAAGTCAGGCTAAAGGATTGAAGTAGTTTGATGGAGAAACAACAGGTCATGTGAAATAATAAATGACATTCATTTAGCCATTTACCATTTTCAATTAGTGGATCCGAAATAAGCAAATGAAGAAGCAAAACTACCTGTAAAAATACAGTTCCTCTGAAAGTGAAAAAGCTATCAGTGTTTATTTGGTTGTTTTCTTTGAAGGATAAATGTTAGATTTAAGAAATACACTAACTTACAAAAGTCTTGTCGTCGATCCCATAGTTGATCATTTGGAAAAGTGGCAGAAAGTGGATTTTTCTGATGAATCATCTGTTGATCTGCATCTCAATCATCACAAACCCTGCAGAAGACCTACTGCAACCCGCATGGACCCAAGATACTCACAGAAATCAGTCAAGTTTGGTGAAGGAAAAATCATGGTGTTTACATTCAGTATGGGGGCATGTGAGAGATCTGCAGACTGGATGGCAACATCAACAGCCTGAGTTATTAAGACATTTGTGCTGCCCATTACATTACAAACCAAAGGAGAGGGCAAATTCTTCAGCAGGATAGCGCTCCTTCTCATACTTCAGCCTCCACATCAAAGTTCCTGAAAGCAAAGAAGGTCAAGGTGCTCCAGGATTGGCCAGCCCAGTCACCAGAGGTGAACATTATTGAGCATGTCTGGGGTAAGATTAAAGATGAATGCAAAAGATCTTGATGAACTCTGGGAGTCCTGCAAAATCGCTTTCTTTGCCATTCCAGATGACTTTATTATTAAGTGATTTAAGTCATTGCAGAGATGTATGGATGCAGTCCTCCAAGCTCATGGGAATCATACACAATAGTCATTCTTTTTTCCACTACACCATGACTTTATATTCTATACTGGACATTATTTCTGTTAAGTGACAAGAATTTAGTTTAAACAAAGTCAGACCTTACTGTCCTAGTTAAATCATTAAAAGTCAAGGCATGATCATGTTTTAGTTTGGTAAAATAAGTGTAATCTAGAGGCCTTTGCCTTTCATATAAGCCACTTCTAATACAAAATGCTCAACTTCAAGTTAAGTTATATTTGTTTTTCCTAAAACTTGGATAGGCAACAAGACATTGGTCAGGTAGTGTACAATACAAATGAATGTATATGATTATGTAACAGGGCTGTTGAATCCTTGATTCCAATTGGTTAATGACCATTCTAAGGTGTGCTGTCATTTTCAGATAAATGCACAGCTAAAGTAGTTCTGGCATTAGTGCATTAGTTTTATTTAGGCTAAATAAGTTGGAGTGCGACGCAGTGGCGCAGTAGGTAGTGCTGTCGCCTCACAGCAAGAAAGTCGCTGGTTTGAGTCTCGACTGGGTCAGTTGGCGTTTCTGTGTGAAGTTTCTGTGTGCATGTTCTCCCTTCATTTGTGTGGGTTTCACAGTCCAAAGACATGCGGTACAGGTTTATTGGGTAGGCTAAATTGTCTGTAGTGCATGTATGTGTGTGATTAAGTGTGTATGGGTTTCCCAGTGATGGGTTGCAGCTGGAATGGCATCCACTGCATAAAACATATGCTGGATAAGTTGGCGGTTAATTCCGCTGTGGCAACCCTAGGCTAATAAAGGGACTAAGCCGAAAACACAATGAATGAATGAATAAGTTGGAGCTACAACAGTAAAAAAAAAAAAAAAATCACATCAAAACACACCAGAAAGCTTTGGAGTAAATGCGTGAGAAATTATTCCTGCACACAGGAGCAGTTTGAGGACAAAAACACAACATCCGAACAGTGTCTGTACTGTAGATGTGGTATAAGTGTCATAATTTACTCTGGTCTGTTGAATTATTCTAAAATAATTACATTGGTACATTCATAATTAAATAAAATAATTGATTAATTTACATCTTTTCAATCATTAACATTGAATCAGTGACTTGTGCAAAGTGGTTCAATAAAATCTGATTAAAACAGAACAGTACAGAACAGTACAGTAGCACATACACAGTGCTTTTATGTCATTTACTTGTCATTTTTGGATCATTATTATACACAATTTCTATTGTTATGGCCAACTTTTACTGGTTGTTTACTATCTTGTTTTATTTCTGACAGCTAGGGGGAAAATAACATTATTAGAACCATATGAGAAACCTTCAATCTAACAGACATGGATTAAAAGCCACAAAACCCACTTTTAATCTTTGAGGCAAACTTTATGTGACAACGTAAATAATTTTGCTACTTTCATAGAACCAAAAACAGATCTGTCATAAAGGTTTAAGACAGTAAAACTCACATCTTTGTCCTGTTACAGCATTGAACTAGAATATATTATCCAGACATCTCAGTATTTTACTCTTCTTTTTCAAATTTAATAGCAAATTATTCATAATTTTTCACCTGATGTCTCAGAAGGAGCAGCGACAGTGTTGAAAACAGCTCTCCAATGGTTGTGCAAATTGAAAAATTTATTTCCCAAAGCCACAGTAGATTCTTCAGTTTAAACAGTTTATTGGTCTGCCTGTGGATGCAAAAGCACCATCTCTATAAGAACTAAAGACACCAGGACAGGAGGGGAAAAAGACTATTATGTTATATAACATCTAAGAAAAATACAGAAGAAAGAAATATATAGGACAAAAAAATGAAGAAAATGAAGAGAAAAAGACAAATACAAAAATAAGATGACGTGAACTGAAGACAGAAGGAAAGCAGAAATAAAAGTAACAATATCTTTAGGACAAAGATTAGGAAGGAGGAAAATTCAACAAAGAACATGAAGATGATGAAAAAGACGACGTTGAAGTGGACAAATAGGACGAAATCAAAGATAAAATAAAGAGGATGAAGATGGTGACGATGACAGCAAACGTAATGGTGAGGAAGACTTAAATGAAGATGACAAAAAATAACGAATTATACGAAGATTACAGAAGATGAAGATGTCAAAAGTTGAAAATGAAGAGGACAATATATAAAGACGTAGACAAAGGTGACATAAAAAATAAAAACAGATGACCATAGTAAAGTTGAAGACGGCAAATAAGACAAATATGACTTTACAAACCCAATGAAATTTGACATGGGTCATTTCCTAATTTCCTAATATAACACAACTGAGTTCAATGTTGAATACATTAGTCGAGCTGCCTTTGCCTTGATTTGCTCAATGATGCCTTGTGCATTGCCCTCTATCCGTCAAGTGACACTATTTACATTTAAAAAGTCTGATTCATTTCATTGAAACATTTCATTTTAGTTGGCTTTTTTGTAGCTCAGCAATAAAACAAACAAACAAACAAACGATTATGTTAAATAGGAAATCACAATCTCTTTCAAAGGTATTCGCCCAAACCACCTCACCAATCCAAGTTCCCATCCCTTCTGCCTCTCTTTACAGATGGGACGATGGGCCAAATCAAAGGTAACCATGGAGCATCCTACTTTGGGCATCTCTGTTTTAGATCATTCAACATTGATCATGGAGTCAAAAACATATGTTTTTTAATATATATATTTAGGGCCTTATCATACAGCCAGCGCAATAAGGCACAAGACGTGTTTGTTGTGATGTGTTGCTATTTTCAGACCAGCACAACCCTAATTTTCCCATTTTGCACCACGTTGTTTAAATAGCAAATCCATTTGCGCCACTTTGTGAACTCATGGGTGTGCTGGTCTAGAAATGAGGTGTGTTAAGGCGCATTGCTGGCATGTTGATATTTTGAAGGACTAAAATAGACAATAGGTGCAATGTGCAATAGGCCAGCTGAAAGTTTATTCACGACAACTTGCTTTTGTATATTATTATTAATATGATTTATTATATGCATATTTATGTTTGTTTTAATACAAGCCAGTTTAGATTTTTCCACTGTTGAGTTTTGTAGATGTCTGCATCACCATATGGGGCATAAGAATAGGACGGGTGTTTGGATATAACTTGAGCACACTTCATTATTATTGTTCATTTATTAATTTGCTGATTATTAGAACTGAATTTAGAAATAGTTTTGAAACAAATATTTGTGCTTAAACTAAATTAAATTTGTAGGCTAATGGATGTCTTCAGTGGAGTGTGTAAAACACTGTTTCCTTATCCACAAAAGAGAGAAAGAGAAAGTAAAGAGGTAGATTGGTAGAGGCTCGTTCTTTATCCTCTTGCTGCAGATGGTCTGTTTTCTAGCTAGTGAAGCTTTCATTTTTTATCTTACAAAGTTTGCCATGTAAATAGCAAATGCACCATGGAGCAACGCAACTGACTCTTAAAGGGAATCAGAGAGGAGACTCTGATTGGTTTATTCTCAAAATACACCCATAACTAAAGAATAAGCACAACCCTGTTAGACCTTGCACTGGGGTGCAGAGCGCATTTTTCCTTCCTAAAAATAGCAAAAGTGGATTCGGACACATCCTCAATTTTGTGCCATGCGCTTTATTTTAACGATCTAGGCACAAAGACTAGAGTCCCAAGTCTTTCGGAGGTACTCCTTTCCAACAGCCTATCTGTCAGATTGTTCATTGTGTTGTGATTGGTCTACCGCCACGGGTAGGTCCTGTAATAATGACAAACGGTGGATGTAGTATGTTCCAGCTAAAGCCCATCACTAGGAAACATCTATACACACTCATTCACACTCATTCACACACATTCACTACGGACAATTTAGCCTACCCAATTCCCCTATACCATGTCTTTGGACCAGCAGCAGGAGGAAACCCACACGAACACCGGGGATAACATGCAAACTCCACACAGAAATGCCAATTGACCCTAGCGAAGCTCGAACCAGCCCCCTCCTTGCTGTGAGGCGATTGTGCTACCCACTGCGCCACCTTGACACCTCTATAGGTGGATTGAAGGAGCTAAATTGGCCGTAGTGTATGAATGTGACAGCGTATGGGTGTTTCCCAATACTGGGTTGCAGCTGGAAGGGCATCCACTACGTAAAAGCTATACTAGAATAGTTGACAGGTTCATTCCTCTGTGGCAACCCCTGATTAATAAATGGATAAATCTGAAGGAAAAATTAAATTAAATGAAATTAAATAAGCCATTAGTTGGGTTAGTCCCTAATACACCTAGAATTGGGTTGAAATAACCAGGTGTAAAATTACAATAATGAAAAAACAAGTTGATCAACTGAAATGTCTCAAAGTGAAGACACAATTTACTATAAAATTGATTGTGAAAAGTTGTAAGTCACACTTACAGTAATTAAATGTTTTGTTTCGGCAAGAAATGCTCCTTCCTAACACGATTTTGTCAATGTTAACAAACTATAATGTTTGAGGTCAGACCACAGTAGACATTCGAGGGCAGCCAAATATATCTGTTCTCTCTTCTAGAAGACAAAAACCTTTATTTGTCATTCAACTTGACCTTCAAAAACTCTGCAGAGTGTTTACATTCACCAACAAGCTTCATTACACAAACTACAAAAGTAATTATAAAAAAGTATAATGGTGCAGAAAGAAAAAAAAAAAGTATTTTTGTTTTGTTTTATCTCTAGTAAGAAGACGAACAGAAAGAAACTATAAATTAAACGAGGTATTTACAGTATAAGTCTAGAAGGAATAAATCTCTAGAAGAGCTAAGCGCGAGAAAGATTCTTCATAAGTAAATTGTTATAGGCTGAAATAGAATTAAGAGCAAACATTTTTTCACTCAAGAATGTATTTTGGTAACAAGTGTTGTTTTTTCCCCCTCTATAAATGGAGACAGTGTAATTTGACATGGTATAATTTAAGTTCACGGCCTATAACGGGCAGATCGCTAATTAATGGAGCTGTGCAGACCTCACGGCTGCGAGTGGATTTATGAAAGGCTTGTGTACCGCGACGTGTGGTTTTCACCCAATTTGCAGAAGCAAACCGGATTCTTCATTCTGCGATTACGATGCATCTTCCTCTTCAAACGAATCTCACTCCTTTAAACTTCCTGCATTAAGGAACATTAACATATGGGCCGTGGTTTAAAAATTCAGTTTGTAAATCACGTGCTGTCTATTACAGACACATTTTCTAAATGCATGAATTTATTTAGCGAGGGCTGTGCCCCCCTGGGGATGGCATAGTAAACATTTGGCACTCATTATTGGTTCTCCATTTGTGTACAGTAAGGCAGAACTTTGTCTATTCCACTTTTCCTTTTCTTTTGCTGTCAGAACGGAGGCAATCATTCTACTCGGGTCGCCACCGCAGACCTTTAAACACAAGAGGCCATTCGGAGCGAAGTCACTCATGTGTACAAACCGCAGCGCTTCAGACTTTAATGATTCTCAGTCTATAGCCAGAAAGCCTTCAATTATTCAAGACCTGAAAATGTTGAGTTTCCCACTGACATTACACTAAATGTTTCTGCGGAGTTCACAGAGAACATCCATATAGGACAAGACAGCAAAAAATGTTTGACGTTTATGATTGTGTTTGATGCGGAGAAAAACATATATATGGATTTTAAAATACATCCTACACTGTCGGTTTAATGAGGAAAGCATTTCGTATTTAAAATAGCAGGCTGATCACATAAAAAACTGGAAAAGCGGTGAAAAAAAAAAACTACAGCTGAGATTATACTTTGTTTTACTCAATGGAAATGGAAGGCAAGCAAAAGACATCATGGGATGCAGTACTCTGCATAGAAGTCTCTGTGAAATTGCATACTATTCTCACCACTGTTTCCATAATAACATATGGTGAAAATATTTAGAGTGCAGCTGAATGATATTCAAGGGGAAAAAACAACAACTGTGATGTGTATAAAAAAAAAACCTCCACCTAATCACTAAAAATATTGAGTGACTGGAGATATTTTTTATTGGAATGCAAATATTACTTTTTATATGTATTAATTACTTCACTTTTTACTCTGAGCAGTTCAAAATTCTTGTGCAGGGCAACATGATTTGGGTGTTTACACTATGGCTCCTATCATACACCCAGCACAATATAGTGCAAGATGTGTTTGGAGCGATTTGTTGCTATTTTCAAACCAGCGCAACCCTAATTTTCACGTTTTGCACTGCTTTGTTTTCATAGCAAATGTATTTGGGCCAGTTTGTGGACTCATGGGTGTGCTGATCTACAAAGGAGGTATGTTAAGGCGCATTGTTGGTGTGTTGCTATTGTGAGAAATTAGACCGCGCCATTGACCAATTGAAAGCTGGTCTGAAATGAAGCGCAGAGTGCGTTAGTTGTGTGCCTATGCAGGTCTAAATGCTTACACATTGCTTAAATACACACAGGATGTAGAGCAATACACAAATATCTTTACAGATGAAAACACTTAAAGGATTAAAATGTTACAAAATTGATTATTTTCCACATAAATATAAAAACCACTGCCTCCATGCCTTCTTTATGTTGGGGGCTTTTTTCAGTTTATTCATGACAATTTAAACTTGTATAAATGTTATTATTATTAGCAGTGTTATTTATTGTATGCATATTTATATTTGTTTTAATAAAAACAAGTTTAGATTTGTCCACCTGTCGGCTTATTATTGTTCATTTATTCATTTGCTGGAAATTAGAACTGAATTTAGAAATAGTTTTGAAAAAAATCTTTGCACTTAAACAAAATTAAATATGTAGGCTGATGGATGTCTTTAGTGGAGCGCTTACAACAACTTTTTTTTTATCCAAGAAAGTAAAGGAGTAAAGTAAAAGTAAAATAAAGAGGCCGAATGGAGGAGGCTTGTTCTTTATTCTTGCGCTGCAGATGGTCTGTTTAACTGTTTTCCCACCAGTAAAGCATTCAGTTTTTCCCATTTACAAAGTCGACCATCTAAATAGCAAATGTACCATAGGACGATGCATGCTGTCAAATTAAACCATCGTGCATTATAAATGAACATGAAATTGCATTACCAAGTAGAATAGGCAAAAACAATAACTGACCACAATGGAATACAATATTAGCTCATTATGTGTACACTATGCTTCCTACTAAAAAATAGGTGTTAGCAGTTATTTTTTCATGAATTCATGCAATTTTGTAGGTGCAAAAACACTGAAAATAAAAGTCAAGCATAATACATTTTGGCATGCAATGCTATTTTACCAAATATAATACAATAAGTTGAGTGAAATTATATTTGAAAAACTTCAATGGGTATATTTTGGTTCAAGGGGACCTATTATGCCCGTTTTTACAAGATGTAAAAATAGGTTTCTGATGCCCCTAAAGTGTGTATGTGCAGTTTCACCTCAAAATACAATAGAATTTTTTATAGTTATATAGTTTTATAGCTCTTTGAAACTGACCCTTTTAGGCCTTGATCCAAACTGTGATGTTTTGGTTACCGTCGCTTTAAATTCAAACGAGATTGTGCTCTTTTCAAAAGAGGGCGGAGCTGCAAATGCCTGTGCCTCAGCATAGTGGCAGATTTAAAATGGAACTAACGTTATCTCGGTGAAAAACTTCTAAATGTGAAAAGTAGTGTCTCGGAATGTCAGTCTTTGGAGACTACAGTGTCCATTTGTGCAGCCTAAAACTCCACATGTATAATCCTCTCACACGCTGACATTATCTTCAGCAGGTACGGAGCTAAAAGTCTAATAGCTGATGGCTGCTTCTCACTTAGGGTAGTTTATGCTAATGAGGGAGCGATTGTCACTAATTGGCAGTTATACACAGTTGAAGTCAGAATGATGAGCACCACTTTGAATTTTAAATTTTTTTTTATTTTTCAAATGATGTTTAACAGAGCAAGGAAATTTTCACAGTGTGTCTGATATTTTTTTTTTTCTTCTGGAGAAAGTCTTATTTGTTTTATTTTGAATAGAATAAAAGCAGTTTTTAATTTTTTAAACACCACTTTAAGGACAATATTATTCACCGCTTTAAGCTATTTTTTCTTTCGATTATCTACAGAACAAAACATCATTATACAATAACTTGCCTAATTACCCTAACCTGCCTAGTTAACCTAATTAACCTAGTTAAGCCTTTAAATGTCTCTTTAAGCTGTAAAGAAGTGTCTTAAAAAATATCTTATAAAATATTATTTACGTCATCATGGCAAAGATAAAATTATTAGTTACTGGAGATGAGTTAATAAAACAATTGTGTTTAGAAATGTGTTGAAAAACTTTCTCCGTTAAACAGAAAATGGGGAAAAATTAAACATGGGGGGCTAATAATTCTGACTACAACTGCATATATATATAGTTATACAGATTGCCTGTATAGGAGGGAGGCGGAACGGAGGTGGACCAGAGGGAGGGATTGTGGATCATGTCTATACCTGGGATAGAACAAACAAAACAATTTACAACACAAAACAAGAAACCAAAGTCAGTCTATAACAGTCAAGGCAGACTGTTTTAATTAATTTTGATGATAAAAAAAATAGACTTAATCAATTTTTACTATTAAAGGCTGATTATATTCACACACTTTTGCCACGCAACTGTGTTTAAACCTCTTATAAAAGTGATTTTTGCATAATAGGTCCCCTTTAAAAAATTAAATCTTGACCATTTTCTTCAGATTTTGGATAGTTAGGTTATTTATGATCACAGAACATTTGTATACTGCGAATACTGCAGCACTACTGTAGTAAGTTAGAATACAATCGCAGTCAAGTGCCCCGAACCCTGGCATGGACCAATTAAAATCTGCTTTAAGCGTCAACCGATGGCCCATCACAACTTCATACACTTGCGAATTCACGCCAGTCTGATAAACGTTGATGATTTCAAAAAATACAGAGCCTGTATTTATTATCCACCGAGATATGATTATTTCTTCATATAAACTCCGGCCGCGGAGAGCGGAAGGTAAACAAGTGCCACTGCGCTTGATTAGGTGACGTTATTCTCTGTCAATGAATTCCTCTGAAATGTCTCTTTCCCTCTCTCTGGGTTTCTCCATCTCATCTCATCAGACACGCAGAGAGCTCGTTCCACTAAATGATAGCCGCCTCTCTCGGCTGTTTAAACATACGGTAATGACACCCACCTCTCCATCACGCTGTCGGATGGGGCATTACCTTTTGCGAGGGGTTCAGAGATGTACGGCACACCGAGGAACCAACCGCTGACAAACCAACGAGCTCCAATGGAGCCATTACTCCATTTTAATCATAACGCTTAAGAGAAACAATGTGGGCATAAGAAGCTGCGATATGCGTCTTTGCAGATAGTTAAGAATGCATTTAGCAGTTACCCGTGCACTTCATTATTGCAATGTTGCACAGGTGTAAATTAGAGTAAACGTGACAGAACTGAATACTGGGGTCTAAGAGGAGGGGTCCAACACCTTATACTGTATATATTTGTTTACTGTAAAACAAGATTCATTATTCACAGAACAAACACTTCAGAAAGCATGCTAATACTGCAAATGAATGTATACAAAGACATTTAAATGGACAGATCACATGAAAATGAAAATTCGGTCACCTATTTGACCTATCATAAACCTATTTACGCTTATTTTTCTCTGTTGAACCATTGCTATATCATGGCAATTTGTAAATTTTTGCACAAATCAATTTGCACATACAGTGGGGGCAGTAAGTATTTAACACGTCACCCTTTTTCTCAGAGTGATCGATCGGCCGGAGATCGGTATCAGCCAATAATCACATTTCATGACTCAATCGGTATACTCGCCAATCTCATGAACCAATTGCTAGTGTTTGTTTATGAGTTCACAAGCAGAGGAAACGTGACGAGAGTGAGTGAACAAGAGATCCGATTGAAAGAGGCACAGTGACGTTCTAAGCAGAGATGGGAAGCAACGAAATACAAATACTTCGTTACTCTACTTAAGTTAATTTATCACTATCAGTACTTTACTCCACTATTTATTTTTTGACAACTTTGTACTTTTACTACTTACATTTTTACACAAATATCTTTACTTTCTGCTCCTAACATTTTTTAAACCACACTCATCACTTTCGTTTTTATGTATTTGGTGGCGCGACCTATATTATTTCTTGTCATTGCGCAATACGAACGCAGTTTGATGCAGTCAGTCTATTTGTCATCATTGGGCGCTTGCATGCTGCAGTGCGCGGCCTTTTCAAAGCTATTGCGCACTGTACGTGAGCTAGTTTATGAAGATTACTATGAGAAAGGCAAGGATGACTACGCAGATGAAACAAGTGGGAGTCTGCGAATTTAACATGACTGACGCTTCCCTGTTTACACAGTAATAAGACACATTTTGCTCGTTCGGATCACAGGTAGACAAGAGAGACACATTCCATTTCAAAAGCATGCCGTTTTTACTTAAGCCTTTTGTCCCCCTTTGATCATACTGCACGGGCTTTCTCTGGCCTTTCTATCTAATACCGTGAAATATAGTGCTTTTTTGTAAAAATTTGTACATTTAGTACTAAAACAATCAAATACTTTCAACAGCTGCAAAACTACATGCTGAACTCTGTGAGTTTGTGTCAGTATGATGATACATGGGCCGCCTTTTTAAGCAATGTTGTGAGGATATATTACAGGGTGTGATGCCACTTGGCTACTTTCATAAAATTAGCAACAAACATTTTACATAAAAATTGGAAAGTAAGTTAGTTTATATTACAGTTTTTCTCAGTGGCTTTGGTGCATTTCTCACAACACTATTTACATTTGCACAACAGTTAAAGCATTTCTCAAAACAGTTAGTCATTTGTGCACATCCTAGTAGCAGTTTCTCATTTCTTCCAACACATTGCAGATGCTTTTGGACGTGGATCAATTGCTTTCATACAACTCTCTGCTGTTTATAACATCATCTGCTTATGTCATGTCAGTCAAAATGAACTAAACTTGTAAATGCTGAATAGTCATTCCATATAAAACTAACAGTCCTCATTTCATTACTCGAGTCATTACAGACAAAAATATTGAACTAGTTGACATTTAAATCATTTAAATCATTTAATATTTAAATCTTTTTTTCTCTGAAATGTCTTAAAAATTGAATAATTTCATGAATGATTTACAGACTTGTGTATGTTGTACCCAAAGGAAGTTTATGTTTGCTGTAAAAAAGGCTGTATTTATTCTTTCGCACAATGCTGTGAATAAATTAGAATTGTAAAGAGCAAATGCAGTAAACATGTGAAACATACATATTCAGTGTCTTGTACTCAGATACCTCACTCAATGCAGTGATGTCTAACTTTACTGTAGTTTACAAATGGCTGTGCAAATAGTATATAATGCTGTCTTGAGCATTTTGAGGAAGTGTCACCAAAATCTGACTTTTTTGCATTGAAAAAAAATTTACAGAGTAAACTACCATAAGGAAAACATGACAACACCATTTGAATATCTTGTTCATAAACAATGGTGTCAGGACTTTCATTTGATGATACTGACACTCTGATTGACATGAATACTTGGTTTTGAGAAATGAGCTATCCATTTTGACCATGTGACGCGCTTTTGCAGGTTATCAACTAGCTTTTGCAGTTTGTAGGGATGTAACGGTATTGTAAATACCGTCATACCGCAATATTAATTTTTTTCAATATTACCGTAGTCGCATGACTCAGTAAAACTATAGATCTTTTGAGAAAATTTGCTCAGGCGAATGAAGCGAACGGGAGGTAGCGGAAACTACAATTCCCATCAGCCCAGGGGTGGCCATAATCCCTTGCGGTCTGTTGTCGCTACAGATCCAGTAATGCGGAAATGGAGTGTGCTGCTAGAAGAGCTGGAAATGATCGAACCTGAAGCGGGTGTTGTCGCTGCACGCGTACTGAATAGCGGTGTTGTCGCGCGCGTTCTGATCAGCTGTGTTGTCGCGCGCGTTCTGATCAGCTGTGTTGTCGTGCGCGTTCTGATCGGCTGTGTTGTCGCGCGCGTTCTGATCGGCTGTGTTGTCGCGCGCGCTCTGATCGGCTGTGTTGTCGCGCGCGCTCTGATCGGCTGTGTTGTCGCGCGCGCTCTGATCGGCTGTGTTGTCGCGCGTGTTCTGATCGGCTGTGTTGTCGCGCGCGTACTGAATAGCGGTGTTGTCGCGCGCGTACTGAATAGCGGTGTTGTCGCGCGCGTACTGAATAGCGGTGTTGTCGCGCGCGTACTGAATAGCGGTGTTGTCGCGCGCGTACTGAATAGCGGTGTTGTTGCGCGCGTTCTGATCAGCTGTGTTGTCGCGCGCGTTCTGATCAGCTGTGTTGTCGCGCGCATTCTGATCAGCTGTGTTGTCGCGCACGTACTGAATAGCGGTGTTGTTGCGCGCGTACTGTAAAGTGGTGTTGTTGCGCGCGTACTGTAAACCAGGGGGGGGTTGAGCACACATACTCAAGAGCGGTGTGGTCTCGCGCCTACTAAAGGGCGGGACGGAGGGTGTGACACAGCACACTGTTCAGATTGATACAGAGATGAGACCTCTATCTCACTCATGGCTTGCCCTCTCAAGTGGGGGAAAGACAATGCACAACGTTACCCACTGCTGTCAACCTGGGCCAAGTCATATCTCTCTGTCCCAGAAACCTCAGTCCCAAATGAGAGGGGTTTTTACTGTTGCAGGGGACATTGTAAATACCCAGAGATACCAGCTTTTACCAGATTATATTTATATGATAATTTTCCGTAAAACCCATCTCTATCTAAGTGAGTGAGTGATTAAATGTTGAATGTGATGAGTTTTCAACAATACTAAATTGAAACTTTATTTTTTTACATGGTTTAATAATTTTTTGTTATTAAAATTGAAGTTCCTGTTTCAAAGCTTACAGATAGATGGCTAATTTATATGTCATTGACACTTTTGGCACTTTTTTGGAGTATTTTCATAAGTTTTGTTTTTTCCTGTAAATGATTCAATAAATACCGTACCGTGACATTCATACAGCGGTATTACCGTACCGTGAAATGATACCGTTACATCCCTAGCAGTTTGTACTAATTGTTTGGAGAAATGCATGAACAGTTGTGCAGAAATGCACTGGTGTTGTGAGAAACGCACCAAAGCGACTGAGAAAAACTGTAATGTATCAATAGGATGTGAATTCTAGTTACCTGCCAATCTCACTCACTATTCTTTAGCTTCATCCCAGATTTATCAGGGGTCACCACAGCAGAATGAACTGTCACTATTCCAGCATATGTTTTAAACAGCGGATACCCTTCCAGCTGCAACCCAGTACTAGGAAACACCCAGACAATAGGTCTGCTCTTTGGTCATTTTTTTTAAAGGTGTCCTATAGCGAATATAATGGTATACCTAGGCATAGTCAAATAATAAAAGATCAGAATATGGAAATGGCCACACCGTGATCCTTAAACGCCATTATTTCCTGGTTCTCATCTGAATTAAGTGAGTGTAAAAGTACAATGGACAAAAGACCAATCAGAACAAAAAAAAAAACATGTTATGTCTGTGCGCACGTGTGTGTGTGAGCTG
This sequence comes from Danio rerio, assembly GCF_052040795.2. NCBI lineage: Eukaryota > Metazoa > Chordata > Actinopteri > Cypriniformes > Danionidae > Danio > Danio rerio. The sequence continues at coordinate 55,217,420 of NC_141036.1, forward strand.
CACGTCAAAGTCACAACCAATCCAAATATGGTCAATTATGGATGTTCTGATTTTAGGGGTATTTTTTTGGAGTAATGAATGAACATATAAAACTGTTTCTGGATCTTTTAGTTACCTAAGCCATACATCTATGCAGATATCAAAGAACAATTTAACTTATTGAATCAATGGACTATATGGCTCCTTTAAGAACAAATTTTGTGCATATTTTAACACCACCCGATACATTTGACATTTGTAATCTGCATCAAAGCTGTATAAATGAACATGATGTTAAATATTTAAAAGTTTAAAACAATTGTTTTTATCAAAGACTCATGGTTTATGAAAAGAAACACTCACTTGAGAAACACTCACAAATTATTTCTTATGATGTGCAATCTCACAGTTTGTCAAAGGAAATCAACAGTCATGAATAATTAAACAAAGCATCTTCTCATTGGGTAAGGCAATGCAGTCTCATGAATAATTATGAGTCACTGATTCATAAACAATTATTATTATTATTGTCATATGCCACATCACAACCTGTGCCTTTGACAATGCAGATTACAAAAAAATAATAATAATAAATAAATAAATAAAATATCTAGATTTCTACTGATTCTACTGTAATCAGCAACACTTCTGTTAAACCATCTCTTTTCTGAGAAAGCAAAAAATCAAATGGATTGCACTGTAGGGTGTAGTAGGCAGTGTGCTGTAGCGTGTTGCACATATTGATTAATGCAGTACAGGGGTGTAAAACTCATTTTTACCGAGGGCCACTTCAGCATTATGGCTGCTCTCAATGGACTGCTTATTACATAATTTTTTTTTTTATTTAACATGTATGTTAACTGAGATAGTATATACGTTACTTTCCCTTTATATTCTGATCAATAATAGTCTATTTATTGGAAGATAACATATTCAACAAATAGATACACACAGTTGTATCAATGTAAAAAAGATGATACTTCTTAAAACCTAAAAAAACAACATTTTATTAGAACAACCTCTTGAGATTTGTAATCTCCTTTAAGAGTGTCCGAGATAGACAATAATAAAGCTCACATATCAAAATAAATCAATGCAAAATACAATTAAGTTAATGCACCATATGATTGTACCACCAAAAATATCCAGTTGACAAATAATATATGCAGTAATTTATTTATTTTTTTTTTCAATAAATTTAAAAGAGTGAAAAATAAGTCATGACTTTTTGGACACCAAAAAGTGAAAATGAAACCATAAAAAGCATGCACAACTTTTAAATAATCAAATGGCATTATAAAGTTATGCTTGCGATAGCATTTGATATGCTTCTATCGTTCTTAGCGAAAACAAATTGTTGTGCATGAGAATAAACAGTAGACCTACATAAAATATAGTTGTTGTTTTTTTACGATATGTTTGAGAAATAACATTAATAATAGCTCACTCATATAAACTTTTATTTTACATCTACAGAATGGTGAGAAAATTGTGATCTTCATTTAAAGCAAAAAAATCGTGATTCTAATTTTAGCTAGAATCCTGCAGCTCTCGTAAGGTTTATAATGTAATTAATACATAATAAACATCTAACTTTATTAAATGTAGATGCTGAATCACTGATATGTGTTGGCTTGCACTGTTCTGAAGTTTAATTTTAAAAAGTTTATTTTGTTTTCATGATCTGAGCTGAACTATCTGCTGCTGCTTTCAGTAGTATAGCAATAAATGTCATGTAAAATGGCATTCAAACTCATTTAACACTGAATAAAGCATGGTTAGAACAAAAACTCCTTTTAAAATGTAAAACTATTCCTTCTATCGCGTGCCGTTGCATCTATTTACAATGTAATGTAATGTAATGTGTATTTATATAGTGCATTTATTGTGTATGACCGTACACCCAAAGCGCTTCACAATCATGAGGGGGGGGTCTCTCCACACCACCACCAGTGTGCAGCATACACTTGGATGATGCGACGGCTGCCACAGGACAACGGCGCCAGTGCGCCCACCACACACCAGCTATTGGTGGAGAGGAGAGACAGTGATAGAGCCAATTCAGTGGAAGGGGATGATTGGGAGGCCATGATCGTAAGGGCCGATAGAGGGACTTTGGCCAGGACACCGGGGTTACACCCCTGCTCTTTCACGAGAAGTGCCATGGGATTTTTAATGACCACAGAGAGTCAGGACCTCGGTTTAACATCTCATCCGAAAGACGGCGCCCACTGACAGTTTAGTGTCCCCTTCACTTTTACTGGGGCATTAGGACTCACACAGACCACAGGTTGAGCGCCCCCTGCTGGCCTCACTAACACCACTTCAAACAGCAACCTAGTGTTCCCTAGTGGTCTCAGCCCTGCTTAGCTTCAGTGAGTAACCGGTCTTGGGCTGCAGGGTGACATGGCTGTGGCAACACAATTTCTATCAGCCTCTGTTAGTTTCATCAATCTGGCAACCTGCTCTTGTGTGTTTTGAACCAGGGGTGCAATACCTAGCTCAACCACTGGGTGTCAAACGTCTATAATTCACCTTTAACTTCAAATTTGGTTATAACCATATGCTCTCACGGGCCACATAAAATGATATGGTGGGCATGTTATGTGATGCATGCCTTCTAAACTATTTCCATTTAGCACAAACAATGCTGCATACTGCATTTCTAGCATGCCATTCCAACCATAGCCATATTCTCCTGTGGAGGAAAACAGACAAGCTCAACACATGTAAGCTAAATGTTGCCTTGTTCTCCATTTCAGCGAGCATGCAACGAATTTGGCAGAACTTTTCGACGACATACGGGCACAGCACATTCAGTGGCGTTACAGACGACAACAGCTCATATGCCCATTTCAAGGATCAAACTTTGTTTCAAAAATCATTTAATCTTGTTAGACAAAAGAGACTTTATGGTGTAAAACAGGGGGGATAAAAACTGCAAAAATGCAGACGAGCAGAAACGTTCAATACTGAGACAAACAAATTGCTACTCTGAATTTCCAGAAGACAACAGCAAAAAAACAATGGTCTTTTCTGAATGAAAATGTTTCTGTGAAGACAGGCAAACAAAAGCGGATGGCAGTGACACTCACAGTGGAAGGGCTTTGTTTGCGGATCATGAGTGTGTGGGTGTTTGCGTGGATCGCAGGTGTGTGTGTGTGTGTGTGTGTTTTGGAATCGCAAGTGCAGCAGTAAGACATCAGAAACACAATCTCATTTGTGGATATATAAGGTTGGGAGGACAGACTCGGTGGTCCAAAGGGGAGCATGTGTAAAGGTGCATTGTCTCACATTGGCCCTGGAGACACAAGAGACGTCAGACTGAAGCTCGCGTCTGTGACAGACAGTGAACACCCGAAAACAGAAAGCATCACAAAGATATTTAAAGATGCAATAAATCACGGTGATGGAAATACACTGAAAGAAGACAACATAGTAAATCTGCACAATTACCCTATAAAGCTGGACCAAATCACTATGATTTTAAAGTTAGATCTCAGCATCATTCAGTTGAAAAGAGCTACTTGTACAGTCGCAATGGTAAGGTCAAAATCATAGAAGGGAGTCATGAGCAGACATGTACAGTACACATACCAAACGAATGCATATACTCGTGCACAACTAGTACACAAACACACACATAAATCATTGATGAACTTGCACATCTTCAGAAAAACCAACAAGATGGATGTTTTCATAAAATTCGAACTTATTTAAAATTCAGTCATTTCAGAATTTACAATCACCGGCCACTTTATTAGGTACACCTTACTAGTACCGGGTCGGACCCCCTTTTGCCTTCAGAACTGCATTAATCCTTCGTGGCATAGGTTCAACAAGGCACTGGGAATATTCATCAGAGATTTTGGTCCATATTGCTGCAGATTTGTCAGCTGTACATCAATGATGTGAATCCCCCATTCCTCCCCATCCCAAAGGTGCTCTATTGGGTTGAGTTCTGGTGACTGAGGAGGCCATTTGAGTACATTGTAATTGTCATGTTCAAGAAACCAGTTTGAGATGATGTGTGCTTTATGACAAGGCGAGTTATCCTGCTGGAAGTAGCCATCAGAAGATGGCTACACTGTGGTCATAAAGGGATGGACATGGTCAGCAACAATACTCAGGTAGGCTGTGGCGTTGACATGATGCTCAGTTGGTACTAATGGAACCAAAATGTGTCAAGAAAATATCCCCCACACCATTACACCACCACCACCAGCCTGAACCATTGATACAAGACAGTATAGACCCATGCTTTCATGTTGTTGACGGCAAATTCTGCCCCTACCATCTGAATGTTGCAGCAGAAATCAAGAATCTTCAGACCAGGTAACATTTTTCCAACCTTCTATTGTCCAATTTTAGTGAGCCTGTGCCAATTGTAGCCTCAGTTTCCTGTTCTTAGCTGACAGGAGTGGCACCCGGTGCAGTCTTCTGCTGCTGTAGACCATCTGCCTCAAGGTTGAACGTTTTGTGCTTTCAGAGATGCTCTTCTGCATAAACCTTGGTGGTAACGAGTGGTTATTTGAGTTACTGTTGTCTTTCTATCAACTCGAACTGGTCTGGCTGTTTTCCTCTGACCTTAGCCCCTTTCACACAGTGATACCGGTAAATATCCGGAAAATTTCCGGAACTACTTTACCGGTACATTCAAAAAAATGCTGTTCACACAAGCGAGGACGTTACAGATTTTTTCCGGAAAAGAGCATTCACACATCCATCGCAAAATGCCGGTAAATTCTGACATCATTCACCACAAATGACCTCTAAACGGCTGCGCTTGTGTTTGTAAACATTTGACTACATTAAAAACTCTTCGGATGGATCAGTATTGAGTACAACTCTAATGAAAACATAGGGAAACACTTTGATATGTGTGTGCTGGCGCTATGGGCGCTCACGGGCACACGCAAAGCTTGAAGGTAAACAAACAACGGATTATCATAAACATTTTATCGATAATTATTTACACAGCATTAAGAAGGAACATAGAAACATTATCTGACTAACATCTAGCAGCTAAAGGTGTCTGGAAAAAATATTCAAAGGCTTTTATTCTCATAAACCGCGCGCACGTGAATGCGTCTGACTGTTGGGATTGGCTAAAGCAGGTGTCTCACGTCAGCCCGTTCTAGACGTGGACGCGCTTATTACGGCAATCTTCCTTCTGCATTCACACAGCGCAGCATTCCGGCAAATTACCGGTAATGTTACAACTTCTCTTTCCGGAAAATAGCCAGAACGAATTTACCGGTATTTTCAAAAAGGGCCTGTTCACACATACAACCGGCAATTTTCCGGAAAGGTCTGTATGTGTGAAAGGGGCTCTTGTCATAGTTACCCGGCCTTTCCATTCATTAACCACAATTAGACTGGAGGTTTTGAATACCAGAAATAGAATTTATTGAAACAAAGCCGAGATGTCAGAAAACAGCCTGTCAGGACAACCTGAAGTCTCGCCTAGACTATTTGAAGAGTTTGTTTTCTGCAGTCCTGCTTTATACAGATTTTTGCCCCACATTTAGGTGGCCACTTTAGGTGCTCATGTTATTCTTGGTTCTGCACTCTTTGCAATGCAAATGACTATCTCCCCACAGTTGTTTAAAACTTGTTCTCTTCATATATTCAGTCTCTTCATATATTGTCATGATGGTACACTAATTTGATAATATGTCACTCACTCTCCTGAATATCTTACACATATACAGGTTCATATAGGTATTTTACATATATAATCAGTGCTTTACATTCAGTTATTCTCAGTGGTGTAAAGTAACTAATTATAAATACTCAAACTCCTGTAATTAAGTAGTTGTTTTCAGGAATTGCAATTTACTAAGTAGTTTTATAAATGTGTACTTTTACTTTTCCTTGAGTACATTTTTAGTGCTGTATCGGTACTTTTACTCCACTACTTTCCTTCAACCTGCAGTCACTACTCTTTTTTTTTTTGTGTATGGGGATTAGAAAAATCAGTCCTAACGTTGTCCTTAGACGCTGGCTAGACATTGAATTTTAGTCACCTGACATCACAACCTAAATTTAACCAAATATTACCGATATGTCGTTGTGTGTCTGCTGGGAACTGACTAAATGCACTACAGAATGTTACATTTACACACACATGCACAAATACATGTAATTGCATCAGCTTTTTACAGCGTAATACTCACTATTCACTACTCTTGAGTACTTCTGCAATGTCTATTTTTTACTCATACTTTGAGTAATATTTACAGCGGATACTTTTACTCTACTTGCTCTAAGTTTTTAGGCATGTAATTGTACTTTTACTTTAGTGTGATTTTTCAGTACTTTTTCCACCACTGGTTGATCTACAGCATAGCTTCTCGGGTGTTTGTCCTGCTTCTCTGCAGCCTCTCATTTTACACATGCCACAGTATCTTTAGTTCACATGCCTGCATGTTTGCATTTAGAGAATACAAACTTCTTCCCCTATTTCTCTCTATCTATCTATCTATCTATCTATCTATCTATCTATCTATCTATCTATCTATCTATCTATCTATCTACCAATATATCCTTCCATCCACCTATCCACCTACCTACATATCTACCAATATATCCTTCCATCCATCTACCAATATATCCTTCCATCCACCTACCTACCTACCTATCTACCAATATATCCTTCCATCCATCTACCAATATATCCTTCCATCCACCTATCTATCTATCTATCTATCTATCTATCTATCTATCTATCTATCTATCTATCTATCTATCTATCTATCTATCTATCTATCTATCTATCTATCTATCTATCTATCTATCTATCTATCTATCTATCTATCTATCAATATATCCTTCCATCCACCTATCCACCTACCTACCTAGCTATCTACCAATATATCCTTCCATCCATCTACCAATATGTCCTTCTATCTATCTATCTATCTATCTATCTATCTATCTATCTATCTATCTATCTATCTATCTATCTATCTATCTATCTAATATATATATATATATATATATATATATATATATATATATATATATATATATATATATATATATATATATATATATATATATATATAATCTGTTTGTCTTCTCTATAAGCTTATCTGCCTTCCTGTTTTCTTTATGTCAGTCAGTCTGTCTATTTTTCTTGTCTCTCTCTGCCTAATCTGTCCGTCTCGGTCTCGTGTAGCACTGAATAACTGCAGTTCTCAGTAAAGTGCAAGGCAATCAGGGGTGATGAATCACGGTGTGAAATGCGAGGTCAGGTGACTCTGAGGTGTTTGAGGAGTTGAGGTCATGATGTTTAGCAGTGTGCGACGTGACTCGATTAACACTAAACAAACGAGGTGCCTGTGTAAGGATGAGTCTCTCTGGAGCCGAGCGCTGACAGGCCTCGGGTCCCGTGGGAGAGCTGATAGAGATGTTATTACATGGCAGAGGAGCTTCCCTGACGCTCCCAGCTCCTGTTATGTAATATCTAAGCATGCTGAGTATTGCATGTTACATGTCGAATAGGGCTGAACAATATACCGTTTGAGCATCAATATCACCATGTGTGTGTATCAGCAATAGTCACATCGCAGCATTAGATTATTTATCAAAGATTAAAAAAGCTAGTTTACAGATTTTTATATTACAGATTACAAAAAAAGGGTCTTATTTTATATTAAGTGGCCTTAACTAATATGCAAGTACACTGAAATAATAGTTTTTTTACAGTGTATTTAGTGTAAATACATGTTTTTACATTGTACTTATAATTGATTAATTGCAGACATGTAATTACACATGTAATTATTTTTGGTGATTACATTTGTGATTACACTGTTAACCATTCCTTACACCTTAACCCACCATTAAACCTACCCATACCATCAAACCTGTCCCTAACACATCCATTTCCCACCTCAAGAGCTCCACAAGTGTTCTGCAATACATTATGAACACAGTAAGTGCGCTGTATTTCTTTTATGCAGTTATACATTTGTTAAGGCTGCTTAATATAAAGCAGGACGCAAAAAAGGATAAAGTTTGCACTGTTTACATACACTCACCGGCTACTTTATTAGGTACACCTGTCCAACTGCTCCTTAATGCCAATGTCTAATCAGCCAATCACATGGCAGCAACTCAATGCATTTAGGCATGTAGACATGGTCAAGACGATCTAGTGCAGTTCAAACCGAGCAGCATGGTTGTTGGTGTCAGACAGGTTGGTCTGAGTGTTTCAGAAGCTGCTGATCAACTGGGATTTTCACGCACGACCATATTTAGGGTTTACAGAAAATGGTCCGAAAAAGAGTAAATGTCCAGTGAGTGGCAGTTCTGTGGGCGCAAATGCCTTGTTGATGCCAGAGGAGAACGGCCAGACTGGTTCCAGCTGATAGAAAGGCATTACATCATTACACCCGAGGTCTGCAGAAGAGCATCTCTGAACACAAAACATGTCCCACCTTGAGGCAGATAGGCTACAGCAGCAGAAGACCACAATGGGTGCCACTCCTGTTAGCAAGGAACAGAAAACTGAGGCTACAATTCACACAGGCTCACTAAAATTAGACGATAGAAGATTGGAGAAGCTTTGCCTGGTTTGAGGAGTCTTGATTTCTGCTGCAACATTCGGATGGTAGGGTCAGAATTTGGCATCAACAACATAAAAGCAAGGATCCATCCTGCCTTGTTTCAATGGTTCAGGCTGGTGGTGGTAATGGTGTGGGGGATATTTTCTTGGCACACTTTGGGTCCATTATTCCCAACTAAGCATCGTGTAAACACCACAGCCTACCTGAGTATTGTTGCTGACCATGTCCATCCCTTTATGACCACAGTGTACTCATCTTCTGATGGCTACTTCCTAAGTCATAAAGCGTGAATCATCTCAGACTGGTTTCTTGAACATGACAATGAGTACACTGTACTCAAATGGCCTGCACAGTTACCAGACCTCAATCCAATGGAGCATCTTTGTCATGTGGTGGTACAGGAGATTCGCATTATGGATGTGCAGCCGACAAATCTGCAGCAACTGCATGATGCTATCATGTCAAGAAGGAGCAAAATCTCTGTGGAAAATTTCCCAACCCGGGCTCGTTGTGGAAACGTAGCCCCACGGACGTTTCTGCGGACCGCGATTTACATCACGGGAGGTACGTATACGAGCGGTTTTTATTTTCGCGGATCCGCGAGAGGGCGCTGTGCTCGCTTTTTCGCGTCTCGGGCACCTATCGGGAGCGCGCACCGTTCGCGCCCGCGCTGTTCTCGTGCGAAAAGCCGCCGGATCGGCCGACCTCCTCTTCCTCCTCCTCCTTCTCTTCCTTCCCTAAACCAGAGCGACGGTTCGCAAAAGCCGTCCAGAAAAAAAAAGAAAAAAAAAAAGAAAAAGCCCTCATTTTCGGATCCCGCCGCGTTCTCGCCCTTATTTTTCGGATTCCGCAGCCGGCTCCTCCTCCTCTGGGGCCTCCGCTCCGCCGACGCAACGCTGTGAGCTAAGCGGACAAATTGGTTGCATTGGGAAAGCCCTCCACTCGGAGGCGAGCCGTCGGCCGGCGAGCGCGAAGAGGAGGGGCGGAGCGGCGCCCCGCAGCGTTAGCTCGAAAAAAACTAAACGCGGCCTTACGTACCTCCGACCAGGTAAATCGCGGTCTCCAGAAACGTCCGCGGGGCTACGTTTCCAGAATGAGCTTGGGTTGAAATTTCCAGTGCCTTGTTGAATCTGTTACGAAGGATTAAGGCAGTTCTGAATGCAAAAGTTCGGTCCGACTCGATACTGGTAAGTTGAACCTAATAAAGTGTCCGGTGAGTGAGAATAAGAGAAAGAGAGTCAAGATTACTGCACTTATATTATACAGTATTCAAAAACTGCTTACTAACATCTATTAATGTAGAGTTAATGTGTTACAAATGCTGAATGAACTATTTCCTAATGCTTAATAAATGATTCATGGTGTAGTTAATATAAAGTGTAACCAGACTGGGTACAAACAGACATCAACGTCCTCGTTTGACTAGCTGAAGCCTCTACACGGCCCAGGGTCGGCCAACCTGTTGGAGGCGACAGAGCTGCACCCCTCCTCTTGTCCCCTGCTGAACAAACGTGTCTTAAACTAAATGATCCCCATTGTAGAGCTGAATACAGTAGCAGGTGTTCGCTTCTCCCTCCCGCCCGCCCGCCTCCACCCTCTCACATCACGTGCAGATGCGCCCATCAAAGGGCAACTCGCGCTCCTCCGCCAGATAACGTGAAACCGAGATAACAGCTCACTGAGTTTTGAAGACTGACTGTAGGTGCTTTTCCCCGTGCAGCTCTGAACAATGAGCGCTCGCTGAGGAAGTGTTTTTAGGTCACATATGGCCATACGTTTGTCTTGCGACAGGCATTTTGTGAATTGACAAGAAAAACCGATAATGCCATAGCAGAGATGGAGGGAGAGAAAGGGGGGTGGAGGAGGAGAAAAAAAGGCAGTGATTGAATAACAGTAATTAAAGCGGTTATTCGTTCGGCGAGCACCTGCGTGAAGGATGATATTACTCCTTAATTCAGCTCAGTTTAACTTCCCTCAGCCGCTGCTTTTCAACTACACCTCATTAATCGCTGATTGGCATCGAGCTGTTTGCAGGAACAAAATGTTTACTCTCCTTAAACCTCTTTCTCAAGGGCTAGTTTCAGGTTTTCCAGATTCAAAAGATGGTGATTTTTACTGGTGAAGATGGGAGCATCATTAAAGATTCCCATGATTCATTTTGAAACAAAGAGCGAGATTTGCTGTCGTCTTTTAAGCTACAACATGTTACCTCTAAGCTGTCCACTGATTCAGTACAGAATTGAAGGTGCTGGTGCTGAAATCAGCAGTGCTAGTTCATTTCAAGCTAAATTTAAAAGATCGTTCATAGCACCACAAAATTTAAAAATAATAATTCTAAATAATAAAAAAAAAAAAAAACATATTCAGCATCTTACAAGAACAAAAACGATACAAATAAATAATAAACATTTAATTTGGATGTATATATATATATATATATATATATATATATATATATATATATATTAGAGGTGTCAAAAATAATCGTTTCTTCGGTGCACCGCGATGCAGACGCGGACAATTTGGTATCGGTTCAGAAATAAATCACAAACGATTATTACTGACGTCATTTACCTCATATGCGCTCTGTCGCGAGGGAGGAGATCGCGAGTATTTACAATGCTCTAACTACTTAAAACTCATAAACTGTGCACAATTTCACTGTATGTGTTTGCTGGACCAGTCTTTCACTGACAAATACAACAAAAGCCCCTATTTCACTGAGATCGAGAGAATGAAAGTAGCCTACTCCATTTCTCTCTCTTTCTCTCGCTCTCTCTCTCTCTCACACACACACACACACACACACACACACACACACACACACACACACACACACACACACACACACACACAGTGGCCCAATTGACCTGCTGGGGTGGCTTTTCTTCTCCTCGGCTGTTTTACAGCGTTACTTCTGGATAAAGAAACGAGCGCGTGTCTGCAGAGTTTTCTCCACCGTGTCTATTTTACATCAGCTGTGAGATCGCCGCTGTCGCCTGCCGCTTCTGTGAAGAGTGCAGCGCGCAAGAGCCAAAAGCAACCGTTTTTGTTGAGGGTGTGACCAATCAAAGAGGTGTAAGAGAACTAGACAAGGATCAGAAATTGAGCTGGATATTTATATTTGTTTATATTATTTGCTTAATGCTCGCTTTGTTTAAGGTACAGTTTATATATCTGACTGTTTGTATTAAATGACAAAATTGTGTTACAAATAATATATAAATATAAATATATTCATACATTTTAATACAAGAACTGCTGCTGTGAAGAAAATATAAAACTGTGTATGAAAAAGCATCGTCAATGCACTGTGATGCCCCGAAATATCGAATTGAACCGAATCGATGGCATGATAATCGTAACCGAACCGAACCATGAGACTAGTGTAGGTTCACAGCACTAATATATATATATATATATATATATATATATATATATATATATATATATATATATATATATATATATATATATTAAACATGTTCTCTCTTACACATGATCACAATTTACAATTCTTAGAGAAGAAGGATATTTAATCCCATAGACAGAATCTCAAAAAGTGATGTTAGTTTATGTTTGTTAGTTTGTTGTTGTTAGTTTGTTTTTCTGTTTAGTGCAATGTTATATAAAAATCCTATAAATAATATTTTAGGCTTGTTAACAATAGTTAATTCACAGTGATTTAACACAAACTCATTAATTTTCCTTTGGTTTATCAGGGGTCGCCACAGCGTAATGAACCACCAACATATCCAGCATATGTTTTACACATGGATGCCCGTCCAGCTGCAACCCAGTACTTTCCATACACTCTTACATTCACATAAACTATGGCCACTTTAGTTTATTCAGTTCCCCTACAGCGCATGTGTTTGGACTGTGGGGGAAACCGGAGCACCTGGAGAAAGCCCACGCCAACATGGGGAGAACATGCAAACTCCACACAGAAATGTCAATTGACCTAGCCGGAAATTGAACCAGCAACTTTCTTGCTGTGAAGTTATGGTGCTAACCACGGTCACCTTAACATGAACTAACAAAGAAAAAAAAATGTTTTAACTAATGTTAACTAACATGAACAAATCCTGTAATAAATGTATTGTTAAGTGTTTGTTCATGTTAGTAAATTCATTAACTAATTCAAAATTATTGTAAAGTGTTACCAATCATTTAAAAAGCTTGAAATATTATATTCAACATTAAAACTTACCATGAATACAATACAGAAAAACAATGTATTGTCCTAAAAATACTAAATAACATACTGAAATAATATGAACTATATACAAAATAATGACAAAATAAGACAGAAAATAGCAAATACACAACCAGTTGAAAAATATTAAATAACTTAACATTATGATATATTAGCAAAACAAGTCAGAACAGTACAAATCAAAGGCCTTCTGGGGGTGAAATATAGTATTAAATGTAGTAAAATATTCTGATAGGGAAAACAAAGACAAAACATAGCTAAAGCATGGTGTTTAAAAATAACACGCAAATATTAAGGAGCAAAATATAATAATATACATGAAAAGCAAGACAGAAAATAAATAATGCACAGCTCCTAAATAAATAAATGTATTTGTAATGCTCTAAATCTTTACAACATTAAATCAAAGACTCAAAGAAAATCGTAATATTAAATAACATTTATATATATTTATAATTTATTTATTATAATTTATATATATATATATATATATATATATATATATATATATATATATATATATATATATATATATAAATTAGATATTTTTTGTTTATTAAGACAAATAATATATAAGACAATTAAATCAAAGTGTGAAAGCCAAATTTACATATTGTACCACGATAACATGTTACATTATTATTGCTGTTATTATTCATTTGTATTATTATTATTATTATTATTATTATTATTATTATTATTCATTTTAATAACTATTATTATTATTTTATAATTACTGCTATTATTATCATTATTAGCATAATTTATTGTAACAATTATTATTACAATTATTTATTTGTATTTTTGTTATTAATATTATCATCATCATTATTATTATTATCATCATTATCATTATCATTATGATTATTATCATTATTACTGTTGTTATTATCATCATCATCATCATCATTATAATAATAATAATAATAATAATAATAATAATAATTATTATTATTATTATTATTATTATTTAAAAAATACACATACATCAAAAATAAAGACAAATATTCTTAGTGAATGTTTATTGAATAACTTAATCAGCTAGAATTGTGTTCATTTACAAATATATATTTCATTTAAATAGAAAATGTGCGTCTAATGGCAAAAGTACAAATAGACAAAGCGACAAAACATACAAGCTGCTTAAAATCAGTTCCTCCGCCGTTCACGTATATGTGTGTGTAATTGAGAGCGAAATGAAGCAGCTGCATATTTATCTTCAATTTTTCCTCATTCCAGTAAGTGCTAATGCAGAACCTCTCAACGCGGCATTCAAATGCTTTCAGATGACAGATATTCTTTCTTTTAAATAAAAAAAAAAACCAAACAAATATGGCATACTTCTTATTTAGGAGAGAATACCTTCTGTTTATTGGATTTCCAGCCATTTCATTGAGCTCCATCCGCTTTTTTTAAGGTGAAAATGAAAAATGGTATTGAGCGGCGCGGGTTTGTGCATCATATTGTGCTTGATGCAATGTAGGTCAGTGTTCTGCAGCGCCGCAGATAAGACACGGGGAACAAGTGTTGTGTGTACTTACAAGCAAATATCTGTCAAAATAGCAATTGACAGATCTACAAGAGCGCTTTTGGCTTGGGACGTGTTCCTCCGTCATTAGCATTTTCAAAAAAAAAAAAAAGGGCCAGAGATTTGGGCCTATCAGGCTTGACTCGCTGCAGAGCCGGCCTGGCCCAGGTTGTTATCTGTTCAGTACAGAGGTGCAGCTGTTTAGCGAATGGATTTGCTGATTTTTAAAGGGAGATGAGGGGGGAAAATGAGAGAAGAAGAATCAGGTAGGAACAACAAGCCTCTCTAAAACAAGCATTCCGAATTTCGCAAACCACCACCACCTTGTGTGTCTGAAGCCCGCCATCTTTTTGGAAAAGGCATTTAAATAAAAAAAAAAAGCATGAAAACGTTTTCTTTATTCACTCTCCAGTCTCCTGAGGGGCCACTCCAGCATCGGGGCCCGACGCCACCCTGGTGGACCGACGAGGCAGAGAGGAAGGGGAACAAATGTGTTGCTTTAGGTGCTATAGAGATGCAGCTGGCAAGTGTGCCACCTTTGTCTGAAGCAATCCCAGCATTTTGCGCACACACACACAGATACTCGTAGAGGAATTCTGGCCCTAGCGGGGCCAAGGAGGTGGGACGTTTGCCCCTGGCCAGAGAGAAAGTGGGTGCCTGCCGTTACTGAAGCTTAGTGTGTGCAAAGACCAATAATCACACACATCAGTGTTCACTGCGCTGCTATCTGGAAGCCATAGTATACAGACAATACATAGTCAACAGTTCTACATCTGATCTGCAGCCTGTAACTGGTGATTTGAGACTTAAACAAGAAACAAGAATCATTTTTTAACTTCAAAATGTTTTGAGTAGAGATACCCCAGGAATATAATATAATAATAAAAAAACAGAGATATATACTACATATACTTTTATTAAGTGCAAGAAAGACTATAATAATAAATTGGATGAAGCCACAACCTCAAACAACAGTACAGTGGATAAAAAAAAACTTGAATCTATATATAGAATGCAGTATATGACTGCTAAACTTCAACGGACATTTTTAAACAAAGATGGGCACCTGTTACTTTGTTTCTGAACAGGACGTAATATTTCCAGCTCCTTTGAAACTGAAAATAATGTATGCTTTTTTTTCTTTTGTAATTTGTTTTTATATACATCTAGGGTAACTTTTTTTTCTGTCGTTTTTTTTTTTGTTATAAATCACTGCTGTCACTGAATGTTTTGTTCTGTAAAATGTTTTAATGTATAAAATAAAGTTAAAAAAAATAAATAAGTAAAATGGTTTGAGTGTGTCATTAACTCACTAAACAGGTCATTATGGCTTAATCTAAATTAACTGAGGATAGTCACACACATACAAACACACACACAGAGACATGCACAATTTACAATTTCATCTTTAAGATGTTTAAAACGTGCACTGGATTGTTATTTGATCATTACAATACAACACTTTATTTTCTTTATATTATCAATTTTTTTTATCTTTTAAGGATGTTAATAACATTGTCATTTTCAGATTTGTCTGAAAAGTTTCATCTTTTTTTAATTTTATTTATTTTTTTTTAAAATAAGAGTAAATCAGTTTACTTGGTTTTCTAATCTTCCTCCTGATTCAAAAATGAACACCATTCTTTCTTTTAACCCAGACGGAAAAGTGAGTCTCCATCATCTATCTATCATTAAATTCTTTGAATTCTGACTCCTCTGAATTACCTAAAACTACCTAGGAACAAGAGTTGAGGATCACCATCAGTAAAATAGAATGGAATTATATACTCAATTTAGTACGCAGTTCTTCTATATGTGTCCAACACAGTTTCAAGAGTTCACACTTAGCTCATGATTTATCCATAGCTTGTTTGGTATACTGTCCTGGGAGAGAGCCCTGAGCTCAAGGGATCCTCGAGCCCAGGGTTCCCCCCTTTCGCAGGGCGAGGGGAGATTGAGCTCAGGTCGATCTCAAACTCCCCCGCTGCTGAGACCAAGGCGAACTTCCTGAGAGTAAGACATTAGAAAAAAGGTTTAGGCTTATTTTATCTATAATATAGAGCACATTTGGATGGTGAGAGGAAACCAGGAAACCCGTGGGAAACCCACGCGGACACGGGAAGAACATGCAAACTCTGCACAGAAATACCAGATGGCTCAGCGAGGACCCAACACCATTGGTATTTTAGCTGTGAGGCAACAGTGCTAGTCACTGGGCCACCGTGCCGCCCATTCTGGATAAAGGTAGAAGAGGAGGAGGAGGGGGGTTTCTTCCAGACGAAGATAGTTGTAGAAAGGAAATGAGGATATGTACTGTATAGTGATTTGGGATAATTTGATTGGAGGATCATAATTGGCTAATGTGGACCAGCTGGGTCAATCATGAGCACATGCTCCTCTCGAAATTAGTTTAAAATGAAACTTCACTTAATACAATGCAAGATTGTTCACAGAGCACACTACACTAATGCCAGATTAGCCAAAATATACCCAAATTGAAGTAATACTAGGTGTAAACAATCTCCAGCAAATCACACACACACGTTTTGGTCTTGTCCAAGATTAACAGTGTTTTGGTCTAAAATATTTGATACTTTTGAAAAAACCTTTAACATATCAGCCACTCCAAACCCTTTTATTCAAAATTTTTTTTTTGGGACAAACTTGCCTTCAACAACACAGAACGTTGTTGCTTTCACCACATTATTGGCTAGGAGGCTTATTCTCCTTAAGTGGAAACAAACATCTCACCTTCCTATGACAGATGGATAAAATATTTTCTTTGTGTGTTTAAAGTCGGACAAAAATTAGGTTTTCATTAAGAGAGTCTATAAAATCTTTTTACAAAACATGAAAACCTTTCTTGAATTATATTGACACTATTGATCTTGAAGCAAAATAATAATTATTATCTCTTTATTATTTATTTATTAGTTTTATTGTTATTTATTTTTTTTTTTTTACATTTACGGTGTTATTTAATGACTATAATCTTTTTTCATGGTCATTGGTTCTAGTTGTAAAAAAGCAGAACAGTGTATTACTTATTTTTGTATGTATATGATATTGTTTCTGCACAAAATGTTAATAAATATATTTGTCAAAAAAATGTACTACACATGTATAAATTGAATGCTTTTATGTCTGTACTATACATTTAATAGAACTAGGCATGGGACGATAATCATTTTCAAGGTATACTGTACCACGGTTTTGGAAAAGTCAAGGTTTTAAAAACCACCAACATTTTCTGTAATACTGTTCCAACAGTATATGTAAGATTTTTTTTAATGATTTTTTTTTGTTTTGTTTTTTAGGACAGCAGTATCTCCAGCAGAAAAGATCTCCAAAGATGCCGTTTTAAATTGTAAAGAAATCTGTGTTTTTGAAACTACACTGTAAAAAATAAAATCCCCATTTATTCAGCACACTGCATTTTTCTGCCATATATACTGAGAATAAATAATAACTATTGATCTACATAAAAAATATATGCTATGTCAACTAGGGCTGTGCGATTTGGGAAAAAAATATCTAATTGCGATTCTTCTGACAGATACTGCGATTTAATTTTATAGTCAAGATTTCAGCTCAATAATATGTACCGTGGCTTTTTACTGCAGTGAGTGTTAGTTAAAAAAAAAGAAACTGAAAACGTACTCCAGTTAACTTACTGCAGCATTTAAGTATCATTGGCAATACTATCGGTTGACTTTTTTGCATGACACTCCTCATATGGCCGCCTGTGGTGCTTGTTTAGGTGCTGCTTGTTGTAGTTCTTCGTAATGTGGCAACAATTCTGCAACAGCTTACAAATGACTTGTTTTTGTTTGGTGTCTGTGACTTTTAAACCAAAATATTCCCATATTACCAATGTGCATTTTTTCTTTGATAATAATTTTTTTGTTAATGCTTCGGAAGTGGCAGACGCCATCATCCCACTCGTCCGCGCATTCCTGTTTGTTTGCTTTCTTTTTGTTGTGGATGTTCCACTTAGTCCGGTTTTTGGAATTCTGATTGGGCGAAACGAATGTGTCCTCACACAATTGGCTAGTAAGACTCACACACAGACAGCAGTCACGCATTTGCTCTGGGCGGAAGAAATGAAATACATATTTCATATCGAAGCCTCTTGCAATTAGCTAATCGTAATATTTTAATCTCGATTGCGATTCGATTACGATTAATCGCACAGCCCTAATGTCAACAATAATCATTCAAATGTGTCTAAATGTTTTTTTTCTGGACAAACATTTTTGTGTTGAACAGGAATGTTAATATTTATATAATTCATGCATGCGTGATGCAATGATTGAAAACTAAGCTTGTTTATCTGTTGCTTGTAAGAGGGGTGACACAGTTTGCTGGTTCGAGCCCCGTATAAGTCAGTTGGCATCCCTGCTACACGTGGGTTTCCTCTGGGTGCTCCGGCTTACCCCACAGTGCACAGGCATGCGGTACAGGTGTCTGAGTGTGAATGGATGTTTCCCAGTACTGGGTTGCAGCTAGAAGGGCATCCGCTGTGAATAAATAAATAAAAAAAAATAAATCATCCACTAAACAGATTAAAATTAATTGATTCAATAGCAGTAGCTGTTGCTTCAGTTGATGTGACAAGAATATCTTTATTAGGAAAATACAATAATCAACACTGCATGAATAAACAAAAAAACTAGTTTTAATTGTAAAAAAAAAAAAAAAAAACAGTTGTTGAGACAACTCAAAGTTCTTACTGCATCAAGTTGCCTTGTTTTTTTCCACAATTTATTTTTTACAGTGTAATGAAGACAGCAGAAGTTAATGATTTATTTATTAATTTTTTAGCCTGAATTGTTCACTGTTTTAAAATATTTAAAATGTTTCTCAAAATAAACTATATTGTTCAAAAAAAGTTTTTGTTTTTTACCCAGACATTAAAAAAGAATATATTTTAGAGCAGTAATCCAATACCGTAAACAGTGATATTTTTCATCCAAGGTTATCATATCTCAGAATAATATATTGGCCCATGCCTAAATAGAACATAAATAAAATATTGATCAAATTTTGATGAAATAATGAATTATTATTAAGTGATTTATTCCAGACTTTTGGTATATTCAAATATATACTACATAATCTAGTAAATAAAATGTGCACATAGAGTTGCAGTCAGAATTATTAGCCCCCTTTTGAATAGTTTTTTGTATTTTAAATATTTCCCAAATGATGTTTAACAGAGCAAGGACATTTTCACAGTGTGTCTGATAATATTTTTTCTTCTAGAAAAAGTCTTATTTGTTTTATTTCGGCTAAAATAAAAGCAGTTTTTAATTTTTTAAACACTATTTTACAGTTTATTATTAGCCCCTTAAAGATATATATATTTTTTCGATAGTCTACAGAACAAAATAACATTATACAATAACTTGCCTAATTACCCTACCCTGCCTAATTAACCTAATTAACCTAGTTCAGCCTTTTAATGTCACTTTAAGCTGTATAGAAGTGTCTTGAAATATATAGTCAAATATTATGTACTGTCATCAAGGCAAAGATAAAATAAATCAGTTATTAGAAATGAGTTATTAAAATTATTATGATTAGAAATGTGTTGATAATATCTTCTCTCTGTTAAACAGAAATTAAGGAAACAAATGAACAGGGAGGCTAATAATTCAGGGTGGTTAATAATTCTGACTTCAACTGTTTATCAATTTTAACTGTTCATTCTATTATTAATCAAATGGTTCAGTTATAGTAAGTTTTAGTCTAAATTTCTGGATTGTAAAAATAAAAACAGATCATCTAAAAAGAAACACTGCTAAACAAAACCAAGAAAGCATCCACTGGGGCTTGACTTCACATGGCAGCACAAGTGCAAAGAGGCCATTCGAAAACGACGAAACTCATTACAAACACAGCGAAGTGAATCGCTTTCAAAAATTCAAACGTATTATTGATTGAACGGGTCACGGTAAAGATGCTCTCGTGGTTAATCAAAATATATTGCATTAAAAAAAAGAGAGATAAAACAGATGCAGGTGCTTTTGCAAATGTATTCATTTGGTATGCCACCCCCCCCCTCATAATTCTTTTCCATTACTGCTCTTCATTTCGCCTGTCTATTGAGTGGGTGTCCAAACTAACAATTAAACTATTGTTAAGAGAACAGAAAGCCGGAGGAGTTGCCGTTTCAGGAGATAATAATCAAATATCACTCCACTGTAATCACTGTTAAACTACTTAACCCTCAAACCGTATGCATGCAAAACTAAAAACCAATGAGTGAAGTGCTGGAAAAGAACTTCTTGAAATCCATTAAAAGTTCTGGTTCAAGCAGTTTAGACACATGTAAGAAAGTCTCACCTGCAAAGCCGATGGCCGACTGTCGCAGTATTTCCGCATGCTTTGTTTTTACATATTTTTTTCTCTTACAGCTCGGGTGGGGAATGTTTTCTTGGCCTGCGCCAGGGTCTGACAGATGCTGCCCATCCAAAAGACTCTTGACTCTGCCAAAAATATCAGGCAGGAAATTAGGGGAGGCAATCTATTATTTAAAACAACAAGCGACAGTTCATATGCTTCTGCAACTCTGGAGCGCATCGCACAGGCGAGCCCGGAGCCATCTGACTTTGCTCAAAAGTGGCGAGCGACAACCGCGGAAAAAAACTCGCCTCGGTGCGTTTAGCTCCTCGTAAGCCCCCTTCAACCGCATAATGACTTCTGCACTGAGACAATATAAAATAAACACCTTCAAGCCGCTCTATTAGACAACACTTAAAATCATTCCTCCTCTTTTTTTTTTTTTGGTTAGTAGGGGGGAAGGGGTGGCGTCTTAATTACTTCCTTGTTGGAGTGAGCTTGAACGTTAACGAGGGATGCTCCTTTCTCTCGACGGCGAGCGTGTGTAGTTTATTCGTATAATCAGCTAGCTGTCGGAGACTGGATTAGCCCCTCCACAGCGAGTGAAGTGTTTAACATGGCACGCACGATGGGCTCAAACAAGCTCTCTGCCTGCCTTCTCTCCACAAACACTCATTGTCATTAATTTGATTTGCTTATCGCCCCCTCCCCCCCCTTTTTAAAAGCTCTCCATTTCGCGGTCGGCAGCCTCTCCTTTTAAACGCCAGAGCAAATGATGGCACCCGCTGCTAAGAATTACCAGGTAACAGAAGACGAACCAGGAAAAAAAAAATTATCCAAGTTAAATTAAGATGAAGAATTGTAAAATGTTTCCAGTTGGAAGAGTGTTGATTACCAAAGACTGCGGTCCTGCAGGATTACCTGCGATTTATCCTCATATTTTGGGATGCCTCACCCTCCGCGTTACGCTCCTCTCTCCGGGGGCCGCGGGAAGCAGCTTGCGTGCACCTCTGCCAAAAGAGTTTATTAGAGCAAATGGTATTGTAAGCCCTATGGAAGGCATACCTTATGTGAAGATTTAAAAGATATTAAGAAGATTGTGAGGCCCAGAACCCAGGTGTGTCGGGTAATAGTCATTGTCTTGTATGTGTGTGTGTGTGTGTGTGTGTGTGTGTATGAAATGGGGAAAGGTGCCAGTGAGAGAGGGTAGCGAGCACCCAAGGCGGCTCTGTAATTTACACCCAAGTGGAGAGATTGAGACACTGCCCTGTGCGCTTGGGTCTTTACTAGCTGTGCTTCCTATTACAGGCCTAATAGAGTAATATGGGCGAGATAAACGCATGTGGGATCAGCTATGAGTTCAACACCTCATCTGCTTGATGCAATGTTTTTAGAGTAGATTGTCATCTCTGATTGGATGAAATCTGAAGGGCTGTGCCATTTTTAATAGCTCATTATATATATCATGCACTGTCCTGTTAATAGTCTCAAGCCTAAACAAGCCAAGGTACCGACTTTTGTCAAGGATAAATATATGACACACTGAAACCGCCAGTAGGTGGCGACAAGTGTCTGTCTTAATGATTGTTTAAATGGTTTGTTCACATTGCTGATTCATTTATAAACAGACAGACTTGCTGTGTTCGAAATCACCTACTTCTCAGTAGGTACTGCATTTGAATTTAAACGTAGAACTCGGCCGTTAGTAAAGTACGTTCTGTGCAGTATGAATGTGAATAGTATGAATGGAACTCGGACGTACTATATCCGCCGTTTTGTCATGGTCATGTGACCTTCCCACGTGAGTTGTGCCGCTTCAATCCCATTTATGAATTATCTTGCGGGACATCATGGGCTAGCGTAGCCTCCATCCAATGCGCATTTCAGAATCTTGCCAGAAGTAGTAGATCATTCGGGTACTTCTCGCATACTGATTTTCGAATTATACGAATTCGGATATACTACTTGTCTCACATACTGATTTTAGCGTACTATATAGTATGGAAGTATGCGATTTTGGACGCAGCCACTGTCTTTTTGTATGAATACCATTGATAAGTGCATATATACTATTAAACAAAATATTATTACTCAGTTGCAGATGCACAAAAAATATATGCTAGGTTTGTTCCATGATGAAAATATAAAGTATATAAAAAAGACAATGTCTAAAATGTAACATACTTAATATTAACTTCTTAGCATTTAACTGTTTAATATTAACTGTACTTCTATTAATAAAGCTGATATCATTAGCTTACATGCAGACATTCAGGAAAATGGCACTCTAGCTAATATTCATATTAATATAATATAACTATAATACATTTCAACGAATGTAAGCAAACAATAAAATATTATAGTGCTCAGCTAAATGTATCAAAGGTTTTTAAGGCCAACATAATGGTTTAATTATGCTTCACCAGCAGGAGCAAATGAGCATGACAACCTGCCAAACCTTGACCTCCTGTTTCTTAAGGTAGCTGCTTTATAAACAAGCCGACATGATGAGTTTGTGTTCTAGAAGTAAGACTTTTCGACTTCTGTGAATTTGGACATACTACTCAACTCGCATACTGATTTTAGCGTACTATATAGGATGGAAGTATGCGATTTCAGACACAGCCACTCTCTTTATGTATGAATACCATTGATACATACATATATTTTATTGAACATAATATTATTATTCAGAGATGCACAAAAATGTTATGCTAGGTTTGTTCCTTGGTAAAAATATGTATTAAGAATTTTGATGTCTAAAATGATGTCTTAAAAATATTGATGTCTAAAATGTAACAAGCTTAATGTTAACTTCTTAGCATCTAAACATTTTATATTAACTGTTCTTCTATTAATATAATTGATATCAATAGCTTACATGCTAACATTCAGGAAAATGGCACTCTTGCTAATGTTCATTTCCATACACACACACTATGTAATATAAGATACACTATAATACATTTCAACAAATATCAAGTATCAAAGGCCTTTTAAGCCAACATAATGGTTTACTTATGCTTTACCAGCAGGAGCAAATGAGCATGATAACCAGCCAAACCTTGACCTCCTGTTTATAAGGGTACCTGCCTTATAAACAAGCCGACATGATGAGTTTGTGTTCTAGAAGTTAGAGTATTTGAATTCTGTGAATTTTGACATAAAACTCGGCTTGCATGCTGATTTTAGCGTACTATATAGCATGGAAGTATGCGATTTGGGATGCAGCCACTGTCTTTTTGTATGAATACCATTATACATATATATTATTGAACGAAATATTATTAGAGATGCACAAACATTATATGCTAGGATTGTTCCTTGGTAAAATATATATATTAAAACATGATGTCTAAAATGTAACAAGCTTAATATTAAATTCTTAGCATTTAACCATTTAAAATTAACTGTACTTCTATTAATACAATTGATATCAATAGCTCACATGCTGACATTGAGGAAAGTGGCACTCTTGCTAATGTTTATATTCATAAACACACATTATGTAATATAAGATACACTATAATACATTTCAACAAATATTATAGTGCTCAGCTAAATGTATCAAAGGCCTTTTAAGCCAACATAATGGTTTAATTATGCTTCACCAGCAGGAGCAAATGAGCATGACAACCAGCCAAACCTTGACCTCCTGTTTCTTAAGGTAGCTGCCCTATAAACAAGCCGGCATGATGAGTTTGTGTTCTAGAAGTTAGAGTATTTGAATTCTGTGAATTTGGATATACTACTTGGCTCGCATACTGATTTTAGCGTACTATATAGGATGCAAGTATGCGATTTGGGATGCAGCCACTGTCTTTTTGTATGAATACCATTGATATATACATATATTTAATTGAACATAATATTATTATTCAGAGATGCACAAAAATTTTATGCTAGGTTTGTTCCTTGTTACATTTTAGACATCATGTTTTTAATATATATTTTTACCAAGCTTAATATTAACTTCTTAGCATCTAAACATTTAATATTAACTGTTCTTCTATTAATACAATTGATATCAATAGCTCACATGCGGACATTGAGGAAAGTGGCACTCTTGCTAATGTTTATATTCATAAACACACACTATGTAATATAAAATACACTATAATACATTTCAACAAATATTATAGTGCTCAGCTAAATGTATCAAAGGCCTTTTAAGCCAACATAATGGTTTAATTATGCTCTACCAGCAGGAGCAAATGAGCATGATAGCCAGCCAAACCTTGACCTCCTGTTTCTTAGCTAACTTATAAACAAGCCGGCATGATGAGTTTGTGTTTTAGAAGTTAGAATTTTCGAATTCTGTGAATTTGGATATACTACTCGGCTCGCATACTGATTTTAGCGTACTTTATAGCATGGAAGTATGCGATTTGGGATGCAGCCACTGTTTCTTTGTTTGAATACCATTGACATATACATATATTTGATTGAACATAATATTATTATTCAGAGATGCACAAAAATGTTATACTAGGTTTGTTCGTTGGTAAAAATATATATTAAAAACATGATGTCTAAAATGTAACAAGCTTAATATTAACTTCTTGGCATCTAAACATTTAATATTAACTGTACTTCTATTAATACAATTGATATCATTAGCTCACATGCGGACATTGAGAAAAGAGGCACTCTTGCTAATGTTTATATTCACAAACACACACTATGTAATATAAAATACACTATAATACATTTCAACAAATATTATAGTGCTCAGCTAAATGTATCAAAGGCATTTTAAGCCAACAAAATGGTTTAATTATGCTCTACCAGCAGGAGCAAATGAGCATGACAACCAGCCAAACCTTGACCTCCTGTTTCTTAGCTAACTTATAAACAAGCCGGCATGATGAGTTTGTGTTCTAGAAGTAAAAGAGTAATTCACAAGAATGAACAAAAAAAAAATTCACGTTTACGCCAACACCTTTTGCAGAAGCCTGAGAAAGCTGCACAAAGCATGTTTCAGGCCTTATCCATAATGTGTAAGGGCGCCTGCAATTATACAACCTGCAAATGAATCTTCAGTCCTACAAAAAACCAAACCCAACTTTTGATGGTTAACAACAACCTTGGAGTAAATATATTGCTGGCATTCAGCATGGATCAATGACGGGGGGCTTTTTGTGTCTAAAATACTGAGCGCTTGAGTACTGTACCCCATCAACATCTTATCCTCATTATGCTAAAACATTATTCCATGTGCAACACCTGCGGAATAAATTTACCATTCCGATTTGCTAGGGATGATCAAACAAGTTGGAAACACTGTCATTATTTCTCCCTCCAACACGCCTGTGAAAATGACTGGTTTTCCTGGGTTTGGAGGAATTATCAATTCAACTGGAAGTAAACTTCATTTTATCAGTTTAATTTACTTGGTTTCCGAAAATGTGATGGGGGAAGAAGAAAAAAAAAAAGGCACCACATTAGCACAAAGCACACCTGAACAAGTCCACATCCGACGCTCCCTGATTGAGGTCCTCGAATGAGTTTTAAAACAAAGCAAGAAATATTGAATGCGCCCAGGGGAACACAATACTTCACTAATGTGTCATTGTTTCGCTCCTTTTAACAGAACTCGAAGATCACCAGGAGAGCTCAACAAAACAAGGAGGGCACGAGCGTCTAGCGGATGCATCCATCTGGAAGACGGCAACAAACAATATTTATCCAGCTCGGCTCCGGCACGCTAACCTCGCACTCAAAAGCTAGATAAAAAGAAATGAGAGCTAATGAATTAAACCTCCCCAGATATAATTCTGTATTGGCGGTAATCAGCCGCTTCTGCGCCCATGAATATACATGCCCAGCATCAGCCGAAATCCTGTTGGTGGTCAATATTCTTGAAGCCCTGCCAGCGTGGGAATATTCCTGCTTCGTTCTTCTCTGCTTTAATGTTATCAGGTAACACACACTGGCATTAAATCCACAACATAATAAAAGCCCTTTCTGGAAGCCTTCAGAGCAGACAATGCGGCTCTCGCCGAAAGCCCTTTAAATGTTCCTGTTTAATGTCATTACGGAAGCACGAAGCACGCAGGCTTGTCGAGGCTCAGCTTGAAAAGGGAAACCCTACACAAGACCTCAAGGTACATTTGCTCAGACGAAAGACAAAACGAAAGGAAGAAAGCAAACAGAACAAACAAACGAGTCGGTTTATTACGTCGAGGAGATGAATGGCAAAGCAACAACTCTAGCCATCTCCGCTGACAGCTTTTAAACCCAGAGATTTGTGCACATTAGTCACACATTTTAGGAAGAAGGTGCTTTATGAAGTGCATTGATTGGGATTACAGTTCTATCTTTTCCTGTCGTTCTTTCATTCTAAGACCTGTCGCTGATTTCAGGGTTGCCAAGCGCTTCCTCAAAATAAAAGAAGCGGGGAGCTTTTGTCCGTGGTTTTCTAAAATGCAAATGCTTTTTGCATTAGGAGGTGTAATCTACGATTAATATTTTCTTAATGATTCTAATAGAGACGCCATTTGCCGTTTATTAGTTTATTAATAGCTTCATTTGCATGTCTGAATTGGGGAACGATCTGCATGTTATGATCAGGATTACACGTTGATGTGGGATTTGAATATATTTGCTTCATTGTAAAGTAAACAAAGGACATATACCCGCCAGAAACATTAATAAAGCGTATTTGCATTTTAAAAAAACGAATAGCGTCGGTGCTGCTGTGGAAAGGACACTATTAAAGAAGCGAGGGACTAATAACTAACTTTTGCTCTTAATTTCTGTTATCAGTATCACGGCTCTCATAATTAACAAATCTAGGACGAAGGTTCTTCAACAACCCACAAAGTAAAGATGCCGTCTGAATTATTCATATTAGCGGTCAATCCGTTTCTGACAAAATAACAGAAATACATCCCCGCTCGCTTTTTTTTTTATTTCCCCGTAATCTCTTGAGCCTTATTTTGTAAGGACGGAGGCTGACTTTTGTGGATGTGGGAAATCAATAGTGCCGCCGTAGGGCAGGCTCTCATTTATGTAAGAAATGCCAAGAGGCTAATATTAGAATCATAAACAAAAGCTTTGTCTTTTATTCCCTATGAACCATTCAACACAGCAGCGGATTAAAGTGTGGATGAAATACTATATAGACAAGATTCCCTCAGGACTGGTTCCTCCTCTTCGGCATTCTCTCTGAGGGGAGAGAAAGAGAGCCCACTGCACCTTACTGCTAAAAGAGAGGAGGAGGAGGAGGACGACGACAAGGAGGAGGAATTAATTTCTGCCCTCTGGGAATAACACACACGGGATCTCAAGAGTTTGAATGAATCTACAAATCTAGCTCTGAAAAGATTAAATAAATAAGTAGGGGGTGGAAAGCGAAGCTGATCAATGTGCATTCGGCAGCGGCAGTCCCTTCTGTTCGCCTCTTGGAACGGCCACCAAGGACATGCTGACGCACCCACCTTGAACACTGATGATAAACTGGGAAATTTAAGCATTTTATGCAGTTCGCAGAAGAGATTCGTACAGTTCTAAGTGGCTAAACAGCACAAAAAAGTTCTAATGAAAGAGGAAAAATTGTGGGAGAGACTCTTAATAAGTAGTTTCTTTAGTCTTGAGGAACCTGCTGGGTTTGGCCGAAACATCCAATAAAGCTCCTGGACGATAAAACACAATCACTGCTCCCTAATACAATAAATAAGCACCGTAGATCCCCGCTCAAGAACAATATACCTGGAAATAAAAGGCACGAGGAAGTTCAGCGAAATAGGTACTTGCGAGCCCAAAGACTCCAATAATCCACTCTCACTCACTGGCGTACAGAGGGAAGCCGGTGGGGTGCGGGACCGTGCGAAGGGATCAGAGAAAATGAGCGACTGTATTGACACACGAATTTCTGCACAAAGTCGTGTGCAACTGCTCGGTTCATGTGTCAACAGCGTTCATTCCACTTAGTCCCTGCACTCACAACGCTTATCTCGCTTATGATCTCATTTCATCAGTCTGGCCATGTTCCCCAAGAGTCAAGCTGTCACCCAGCGCATCCAATTTAATGATGCGGGAATGAAACGTTAGAATCGGCTATCAGCTCGCCTTGGTCTTGAGATTGGCCTTTGGTAAGTCGCATCCAATTACATTTATGCCATAAATGGTCATTTCTGTGGACTTTCCAGAAGCTGACTACAAACAATGTATTAATACTTCCGCTAGAGATGGACTATATGTTATTGTTTGACATATACCAGTAAAAATTGTCCTCACGATAAAAAGACAAAAAAACTATAATTGATCTGTTAAATTAATTATTACTAAACATGTGCGATTTAGTTTTTGAGCCTGGTTCCTCTCAAGGTTTTTTCCTTCATTTTCATCAATTGGTAAATGTTTTCTCGCCACTGTCGCCACTTGCTTGCTTGGTTTGGTTTGTGGAGCTGCGCATTGATGGATTTGCTCTTAAATATTTGGACTTTCAGCAGTGAAAATGAAACCACACTGAACTGAACTAAGCTGAACTTCAACTCTGAAATCTGGACTGACAAAGTTTCAATTTACTAGAACTTTTCTGTTAAGCTGCTTTGACACTAGGCTGTGCGGTTTGGGGAAAATAACTAATTGCGATTTGTTTTTATTTTTAACAGATATTGCGATTTCGACTTCATCTGCAATTTCATTTTGTACACAAGCTTTAATTTAATATACTGTACTTCTTACTACTAAAATGCAGTGAGTGTTAGTTGAAAAAGGAACTGAAAATATATTAACCTACTTAATTTACATTTATTCAAACTTGTTTTTAAATGTTCATAAATAAAACACTCTTTTTTTTCTCTAGAGCAAACAGTAAACACAAATCAAATGACATTACCTTTCTTTAAACAAGTTGAACTCAAATTAGGGAGATACATTAATGTTTACTATGTTTGTATATGAAAAACAAATATTGAACACAGTACAATTCTTCTTCTTTCCAATGATACATAATATGTGTTTGTAGCTTACTGGAGTCAGGAACTGTTACTATTTAAAGTTAGGTAGGTGTAAATCCCCAAAATAGAGTGCTGGCTAACAGGTTAAAAAGATAGATTTTGTTCAGTGTCTGTGACTTTGAAACCAAAATATTTCCATATTACTGATGTCCTGTTTATCTTTGATATTAATTCATCTATAAATGCTTCCGAAGCAGCAATTGTCCTCGTCCCACTCATCTTCGCTTTCCTGTTTGTTTGTTTGTTTGTTTGTTTGTTTGTTTGTTTGTTTGTTTGTTTGTTTGTTTGTTTGTTTGTTTGTTTGTTTGTTTGTTTGTTGAGGGCGTTCCACATAATTCGCTTGCGCAATTCTGATTGGGTAGAATGAAAGTGTGCTTATGCTATTGGCGAGTAAGGCTGTCACACACAGATGGCAGTCACGCATTTGCTCTGGTTGGGGGATTGGGGGAAATTAAATAATACATATATACTTTATATCGATGCACTTTCGATTAGCTAATTGCAACGTTTCACATCACGTTTTCGACTCAATTTCAAGTAATCACAGCCCTATTTGACACAATCTAAATTGTAAAAGCGCTCTAGAAATAAACATGAATTGAATTGAATTTATGCGCAAGAGCGCCATCTAGTATGAATTAAATGGAAATAACATTTTAATGTATGTTCACAACAAGGTTTCAGAGGTCTCAAACTTTATTTTCAATTATCATATGATCCTGAAAAGCTTGAAAAGCTCCTTCAGTGTGTTTGATTATGTTTGAGCTCTGCAGGATTATAGGCAAAAAAAAAAAAAAAAACAGTACAAGCTTTTACAAATTTTCATGTGAAACTGAGCTTTGCGCTGGAACAATGCGTACCACTGGAATTAAGGCAGGATATAACGCAATAATTGTTTTCTCTCAATTAATGTTTCTTTATTATCATTGGGAGTAGGGTTGGGTCGATAGATGTCACCGTTAATCGCCAATGGCGGGTAGACATCACAATGCTAAGCCAGCATTGCAATCGTCCACCCAGCCCCCATCACAGCAGCAACCCGCTCGCGAAAAATACACATGGCATCGTTTACACTAATATGTCGTCGATTTAAAATGACATTTTAGAATGAAAACGATCCACATTTTACCTAGCATTTCTGAACAGCTCTCCATACCGCACACTATACTGCTGAAAATGCACATCACATGATCACACACACACACACACACACACACACACACACACTCTGGCATACGTCTGAGCTCCAAGCAATCAGTATGAGGTGCTTTGAGCACAAAACTACAAAGAGCAGTGCACGTTGGACAGTTTATCAAGGATGTACCACTGGATCTCACTATAGTTGTTAACCATGACATTTAATTAATCTTGTCTCTATCTAACGACTATTCAGGCTTTTAAATCTATCAGGTAACGTGTCACAGCGTCAGTACACTGCTTAATCTTTCGCTTTCATGCTTGTACTTTGTAGTAATTTTAGAGAAAACCTCAGATACTGTTGGTTGGTTCCTGTTGGTTGGGCACCTTTTATACCAACCAAGTTTGTGGACTTCATTATAACGACACAGATCAGTCCCGAGTCACGTGGAAAAAAAAAAGTGATTGACAGGCGGTAATTTGTGTGTAACTTATCTTTATTTATTTATGATTCGATTACTTATGGGTAAAACAAAGACCATGCTGGTCAGGTAGATGAAATGGTAGGCTACAAATAATTAATTTGTAATGAATTAATTAATTATTCATGAATAATTAAATTTAACTGCTGCCTAGAATGACGATGCCATCGTCCATTGCAATATTTCACATTAGACATCATACAATGTCAAATTGGTCGACATCGCCCAACTAAATTTTGATTAATTGCACAGACCTAGAGGACATACATATTGATTATTGTCATTGATATCATAATAAATAAATATCAGATAATACCAATTATTACCAGATAATATTGCAATGTAATTTAAGTATATATCACCCATCCCTAACTTCCACAGACCTCAATTGTTTCCCATTTGGCCTGAGATAACCTTAAAGGTTTGACCTGCTGAAGAGTCTCCGACCTCTTGCCCGAGAAGTCCCAAACACAAGCAGGCAAGCAGTTTACCCAAAGCATTATCTTCTGTCCTCTTCTTGCCCAATCTACACCCACCAGGGCATTGTGGGAAGACTACAACTGTTGCGAGTGGGTGGCACATCTGTTCCCAGAGACAGCCCATGCCCTGGGGGTCAACCTGCAACACAGCTATCATTTCACATCCTCCTCTAATAACCGCTCTGATATTCCTGTCGAGTTGAAGACAAAGGGTTAGCATAGGGTCGCCTTTTGTCTGATCAGTGGCGATGCGTTTTTAATAGTGGGTGTATTAAAAGTCATGTTTGTCATGCACTGAACTATCTTTCCATCTGGCGCATGTTGTTTCTCATGTAACAGGTTACATGCATTTAAAGTACGGAATATGTTAAGTGCAGCAATCCACTTGTTAGAAGCACCATATGTGTACAATAGTACTGCGTTTTCGACTTATTTGCACACAAACAATGCTTCCGATGCATCCACAAAGGCCAGTGGGCGGTGAAAGGAAACGAGAGAAACTTTCTTGTAAACTTTTCGAAGCTGTGAATTTGGCCAGAGCAGACCAGCGCAGGCACTACCGATAATGCAAATTCGCTTTTGTAAGTGCCCTAAATAGACTCACTTCTGCTTCTGCTGCTGCCAAAGAAGTTCTTACTGCAGTTCGGGCGCAGATGAGCTGGACTGAGGTAAGTTCGCTCGAGAGCTGGAGGTGCGGATAGGCATGTGGGTGTTTGTGTGTCCGTGAGTTGAGGCGTTAGCGCTGAGGGGGAGCCGGTGGGCTTGGGCAGAAGAGGGCGAGTAGAGAGCGTGGAGGATGAAAGATGGAGTCTAATCCTCCACATGTGGCTGCTTTTTCTTCTTTTTTTTTTTTTTAAAGGAAAGCCAACTGGAGCCATTCTTTGGACTGTAGGCCAAGGGCTCCAGGAAAGCATTGCCCCGAGCCAAAGCACACAGTGTGAAATGAGAAGCTAAAGCTTGAATGTGCTTTTGTTTATCAGAAAAATGCACTCTAAGTGGGATTGGCAGTATAAGGCCCAAACTCCATAAGTCATATAGACTGGCATGGGCCGGAACTGGGAATGTTGCAGGAGGGAGGTTTCAGGCACGAATAAGACTCACCGAGCCGCTGGCAAGCCCCTCAGCCCATCTTGCTCGCTTCCTAATCTTCGCTCCAGCACAAAGGAGGATCAGCGGGGTCAATCTAAAGTAAGGAAACGTGGTCACAAGTTGAGTTGGGGGAAAAATCTATGACTATGTCGCACACGAGGTTCCGTGAAAGGATGCTGAATTGCGAAAGGCTCTTACAAAGCCTCCAGAACTGGGCCAAGAACTGATCGATCCCAAACAATAGCTGTTCCTGCACTCACAAAGTGATGGGATTCTGACGATGTGTTCATATGCACGTCAAGCAGCTTCTGCGGCCTGAACAGAAGCACAAAGTCTAAGGAAAGTTAGCGGCTTACAAATTGGCCACTCGGAACAGAGTGTTGTGCATTATTTTCAACAAATTGATTTGGGTATGTCAAAGTGAAATACTTTAAGGATTAGAGATGGAGTGCCAGGCAAGCTAAAGGAATGATGCGCCGGTTGGTAATGCTTTAAAGGGACTACACGCCTCCACATCTGAAGCAATGCTGCATTTGAAAAACAGACTCACTTCTTTGGGTTTGAGTTTTCCATTTCATATGCATATTAGTCATAATAAAGTATTTTTAATATCACGTTATTTTAATTGACTATAAGTTGCATTGCAAACAAATGCCAACCGATTCTCGTTAGAGCATTAGACTGTCTGCCTAATATCTGCTGATGCTGACCATAGGAAACTTTGCAAGTACATGTCAACTACCATAGTCTATCCATACTGCAATGTCAATTAGTAACTTAAAATCAATAAAATATGCTAAAGGGAATATCAAAATAAAATGTCTCATTCACATAAACGTTACCTTTTTGAAAAGCACACAATACATTCTATAACTGAAAGGGTAATGTATATACAGTATAATGTCCTCCCTATGCTAATCACTAGGCCCACACGGAATCTGCGCACGCAGAAATCTGCAGATTTCCACAGATTTTTTGCCCATCATTGAGTCCATGTGTTTGTGTAAATGTGTGTATAGTTGAACAAACATTTATATTTATTCAGTTTATAAATTAATTTCACTAATATTATTGTGATATAATAGAAATATTAAAATGTTCTTTATATTTACAATACAGTTTGTAAAGTAATCTGTTCAGTCTTTTAGTTGATACATTATATGAGAGACTTGCTTTATTTACCAAATAAGAGGATCTAATTGGATTTGCATTGTAAACATTAAAAAAGGTTAATTTTATTTAATTTATTAAGTTTTTAGTTATGACACTCCTAAAATCATTACACATAAATCTGCTTAATAGTAAAAAATATCCGCAAAGTCTGTCTGGCCCTACTAATCACCTTATACTCATTCTTATGTTTTGATTTTAATGTAATTAAGTGCATCTTATTATAAAGCTGCTGTGGAATGAACATTATGAAAAGCTCTATACCAATAAACTTGAATTTTAATGCCATACTTTTTTCTTGGCATAACTAATAAGTTATTCATTAATATGACAAACACTCTGGCTCTGTTTAAGCCATCTGATCAATTTGAAGTGCCATTTATTTTAATAGATCAACTAGTAGTCGACATCAAACTATGGTGGCACAATGATGGAGAAAAACTGACATTGCGATATTTTTTAACTGTGCGATATATATTGCGATATAAATACTATTTCACTAGATGACTTAAATAGCTCTATTAGCAAAGCCATTTGTTTAGAGTTACTGGATAAAATATAAATATATTTTATGCACTGTATTATATACATGTAATAAACAAACTACAGTTATAATGGAGCAAATAATAAAGTGAAATAAACAGTGCTTTCTGGGGAGAGTCTAACACTAGTTAGCTATAGACATTGAAGAATTTAATGTAAAATAATATTGCATATTCTTCATTATACAAATATTCAATCTACTGTATCTTTATTAAACTTCTTTATGCTTCTTATGTTTCCTTAAAATGATTTAAACACTTAAAATGCTTTAAAAACATATAAAAAATTGAAACTTTTACTCTATTATGGTTCAATTCAGCAGTGTCTCCACAAATCCCATGTGTTTTGACTAGTGGTTTCTGGTTAAATGTACTCCCAACTCAATCATGCATATATTGGGATGTGACCATTGCAGATGCACACATTATGACATCCACACTCACACTATAGTTGTGTGTGTGTGTGTGTGTGTGTGTGTGTGTGTGTGTGTGTGTGTGTGTGTATATATATATATATATATATATATATATATATATATATATATATATATATATATATATACATACATATATACATATATACACACACACACACACACACACACACACACACACACACACACACACACACACACACACACACACACACACACACACACACACATACATATATATATATATAGATGTAGACTATCGAAAAAAATATAGCTTAAAGGGGCTAATAAATTTTTTAAAGGGGCTAATAAATAAAAAAAAATTAATAACTTATTTTATTCTAGCCGAAATAAAACAAATAAGGCTTTCTACAGAAGCAAGAAGAAAATATTATCAGACATACTGTGAAAATTTCCTTGCTCTGTTAAACATCATTTGGGAAAGATAAAAAAAAAATTTAAAAAAAGTAAAAATACCTCCAATATCAGCCAAAATCACAAAGTCACAAATAGATTTGTCAGATCAAAATGACAGCAAGATTGCCCTTTCTACAAGAGTTGGCCACTCTAGTAAGTTACCATCAACCAATACGAGAGAACGCACAACTGACTGGAGCGTCTTCAAACAGATTGTTGATTTGCCATTCAGCGGCCCTCTGTAGGATCTGGCTCTTTTTAAATGAGTCTGTGCAAACAGAGCAGACGCGCGCGCACACAAGCTCAATGCATGCCTCTCAATGCATCGTTCCATGAAGAGTAGCGGGGCACACCAACAGATGTATGTCTAGACATCGATCTGCACCGCATCAGGGAGGAAGCAGAAAAAGTGTTGTTAGACGCTGATCTCTGGTGCCAGCTGCTCGTTTAAATTGCCTTGTTTTACAAACAAACTGACTCTTAGAACTTTCTCTCAGTTAAATACGAGGGAGGAATGCTGCGGCTGACACGTACAAAGAGACTCTAAATTGGGAGGCAGTGGAATGTGATGCGTTTCGTACAACAAAGCCCGACTGAAAGATGCGCTTAAATGCAATATTCCCCCAGTTTGTAGGCATAAAGGCATGAAATGCAGACAAGGTCACTGTTGTTCAATGCCGCGTTATGGAAAAAGTGCATGTTCTACAGAACTCGACGCAAGACAATGTAAACTAATACTAAAAATCTCATTCATGCACAATGATCTAATGGGAAAAAAAGGAAAAGGTCTAGAACAGAATGTTATGAAAAGGTTTAAAAACATTAGGCTTTATAGGCTAATTAACAGAAATCTAATGAGCCAATTACAATGAACTGATGAGAGAAGTTTGATGAAAGGAGAAAGTGCAGGGGACTGAATAGAAAAAAAAAATACTTCAGGTTACAAGATGAAAGATAAATGAGTGTGTTAAATTGACTGGGGCGATTAAAAGCAGAGCCCAAACTACAATAACTGGTTATAATCAGTTTAATCTAGTCTGCATTTTAATAACGATATGAAATTACAATTTGGTAAAGATCTACTACCAAATTACCTAAAAGAGAAGTAGTAATGTAAGAATGTAATGTAAAGTAAGAAACTATATTATTGTCTCATAGTGTTTCATGTTTTTCTGGACACAATTGATAATTATTTACTTGATCATATACACTCACCGGCCACTTTATTAGGTACACCTGTCCAACTGCTTGTTAATGAAATTTCTAATCAGCCTATTGGCAGCGACTCAATGCATTTAGACATGTAGACATGGTCAAGAGGATCTGCTGCAGTTCAAACCGAGCATCAGAATGGGGAAGAAAGGTGATTTAAGCGACTTTGAATGTGGCATGGTTGTTGCTGCCAGACGGGGTGGTCTTGAGAATTTCTTTGATTTTCACGCACAACCATCTTTGGAGTTAATAGAGAATGGTCTGAAAAAGAGAAAATATCCAGTGAGCGGCAGTTCTTTGGGCGCAAATGCCTTATTGATGGCAGAGGTCAGAGGAGAATGGCCAGACTGGTTGCAGCTGATAGAAAGGCAACAGTAACTCAAATAAGCACTAATTATAACTGAGGTATGCAGAAGAGCATCTCTAAACAAGTCCAACCTCAAGGCAGATGGGCTACAGCAGAAGTAGACCACACCAGGCGCCACTCCTGTCAGCTAAGAACAGGAAACTGAGGCTACAAATTCACACAGGCTCACCAAAATTGGACAATAGAAGATTGGAAAAACGCAGTCTCGATTTCTGCTGTGACATTCGGATGGTAGGGTCAAAATTTGGCATCAACAACAAGATTTTAATTCACTTGATATGCCTCATTTAAAATAAAAACATTTTTGGAGACATTGCATTTTGTGTTTAATGATTTTCAGGACACAATCTGTGGTTACTTATGTGATCATATATGCAAATCGCATGAAACAACTTCTATTGCAGTTAGAAGCTAGGAGCATAAACATACCCAAGGTTTTAATACACTTAATATGACTCATTTTAAATAAAAAAAAAAAGTTTTTTTGTTGAGAAAAAAAGTAATTATTCTGATTAACCTGGTTGTCAAACTATCTGGGTGCTAAGTAACAGCAAATGTCACAAACTCTTTCATTGCTTTAAAATTTAGCAAGCAAAGTAAAATTACTTGCTAATTAGTGTTTCACTTAATGACATGCTTTAGAAAGTGGTTTGAGGTCACTGAGGTTAAATAATTTAATATTTGTTTTTTGATCTTAAGGTTTAGAAATGATGCTGCTTTACAATTTTTATAGTTTCGTATAGTTTTATAGTATAGTTTTGTGCACAAGCAGAGGATATCGGTGTGTATGCAAATAGATTTTCATGCTTGTAGGCTATTAAATAAATGCAATCTCGACTTGTAATACTGCGCTCACGACATTTGTCACTGAAATAATGCCACAGGTAGTTGGTAGATCTGTGTAAAAAAGGCCTGCCACCACAGCTGGAAAAAATCCTTGAGGAAACACTGTGTGTGTGTGTGTGTGTGTGTGTGTGTGTGTGTGTGTGTGTGTGTGTGTGTATATATATACTGTATAGAGCTATCAGGATATGAGATGACTTATGTTGTGATATGAGATGTTTGTTTTATTGGCCAGCCCTATTGCACACAGTAAATGGTCACACTTTATTTTGATGGTCGGTTTGTTGAATTTAAGTTACAATGCGTCTACAATGCCAACTAATTCTCATTAGATTATAAGTAGACTGTTAGATTGGGGTTATGGTTGGGGTTAGGGTTAGTTTAAGTTGACATGTACAGTACTTGCAAAGTTTCTTATAGTCAGTTAAACATGTTGAAGGAGCCGTGTCAACAGATATTACGCAAACAATCTACTAATTCTCAAGTGGACCATCAAAATAAAGTGTTACCCAGTTAACCTTTCAACAAACAATCAGTATACAAATTGCCATCATTGAGGTTTTACTTTATAAGCTAAATAAATTAACTAAAAATACCTATGTCCTGAAATGTATTTAGAAATATATAGAGAGATAAAGTGTATATATATATATATATATATATATATATATATATATATATATATATATATATATATATAGAGAGAGAGAGAGAGAGAGAGAGAGAGAGAGAGAGAGAGAGAGCAAACCAAAATAACATATACTTTTTACTCACATAAACATTGGATGCATCGAACTGTATGAAAGAGCGGCGCACATACACATATGCGAGGTGTCGCACGGAGAGTGGCCTGCTGGCCAGTTGTGCATTGGGACGCCTCCAGCTCTCTCCAGCTCCGTGCATCTTTTCACAGCAGGGGTCTGGCCATGCGGAGAGCGGCGGCCCGGGGCAAGACTCTGTGTCAGCAGATAGTGCAGAGGGGTGGGGGGGCGAGCAGGCCGCGGGGAAGATTCAGGAGTGCCGGCCTTCGCCAAGACCCACACTCTCTTGGCATTTTGGCAGGGTGGAGCGGCACAATAAAATGATCCAATTTAAGCTGGTTTAGGAGCGCCTGAGAATATTCAAATATTTATTTTTTTCCTCCCCAGTTTGCTGCTCTGCCGATCGCTGCAGATCCATGTTCCTGCAAGCCGCAGAGACTCTGTGTAGGTAGCCAGTTGGCGGAGATCTTCTGACCGTCGGGTCCCTTTGGTCTTGTTTCGGACTTTCTGTTCGACTTCTCTGACCGACGTTGTTGTTGTTCTTTTGTTATCTCACTGCTGATATTCAACACTGCGCCTGAAGACAATCCAAAATAAATGGAGAGTTTAGAGAGTGCTGAAGAACTAAAGTGCACATGTTGTGAACACATACAGTACAGTTGAAGTCAGAATTGTATTAGCCCTCCTGAATTATTAGCCCCTCTGTATTTTTTTTTCTCCTTTTAACCGATTTCTTTTATCTTTTCCATGATGACAGTGCATCATATTTGACTAGATATTTTTCAGGATACCAGTATTCAGTTTAAAGTGACATTTAAAGGCTTAACTAGGTTAATTAGGCAGGATATTATTAGGCAAGTCATTGTGTAGCAGTGGTTTGTTCTGTAGACGATCAAAAAATATATATATTCCTTAAGTGTGCTAATAATATTAACCTTACAATGATTTCAAAAATGTAAAACTGCTTTTATTCTAGCCGAAATAAAGCAAATGAGAATTTTTCCAGAAGAAAAAAAAAATATTATTGTGAAAACTCTTGGCTCTGTAAATATCATTTGGGGAATATTTGCAAAAGAATAACATCAAATCACAGGGGAGTTTATAATTCTGACTTCAACTGTACCTGCATACACAGAGAGCTGCAGCCTGTATGCACATATATCAGCTATACAACGACTTTCAATTAAAGTTTTTGAAATCAGTTTCTTATGTTTACTGGATGTTTATGCTAATTTTATTAAGACAAATGTAACATTTAAGACTATTTTTGAAGACCAATGGGGAAAAAAGTATCATTTAGAGGAAACACATTATAGCCCACTGTTCTTTAAAAATACATTTATAGGGAACATGCAATGAGCAACACTCATATTGTTTTATATCTATTGTTAATTTTGAGGGGGGGGGGGGGGTGTGGAGGATTTGATCAGAATGTTGCATCTTCAGCATCGGATAATTCTGCTTAAATCATTCTGATATGACGCTCATGCACAATTGCTGTTATCAATTTTTCAAAAAGAGAAAAGAAAAAATGAAAAGTTTTACAGCCTAAGATTTATGGAAACCTTTAGTTTCTTATTTAAAAGTTAAGAGGAAAGCTTTTATTAAAACTGATTTATTTTTGTCTTTATTGCACTTTCCGAACAATTAAAAATGAGACATTTTTTATCTAAAAAAAAGAAGGTAATGAAGCAAAAGAAAAAAAAGAACACTTGAAAATAAAAATAAAAGAGGAAAAAAGAAAAACAAGAAAAAGGGAAGAAGACGACAAAGCAGTAAAAGAAAGAGGTAGGAAGAAAGGAAGAAATAGGAAGAAGAAGAAAAAAAGAGGGAAAGGAGAAGAACAACAAATACAAGAAAAAAGAAGAAATAGTAAAAGACAAGAAAAAGAAATAGGATAATGAAGAAAAAGAGGAAAACAAAAAAATGAAAGAGAAAAAGAACAAGAAAAAGAACAAAAAAAGAAAAAAAGAGGGAAAAGGAAAACAGAAAACAGAATAAAAGTAAAAAGAAAAAAGAAAGAGGAAAAGGGAAAAAACAGACTAAAAGAAAAAGAAAAAAAGAAAAGAGAGGAAAAAAGCAGATGAAAAGGAAAAAAGAAAAAATAAATGAAAAAGAAAAGAAAAAGAAAAAAGAAGAAAAAGCAGAGGTAAAAAAGGAGCAAGAAAAAAGGGGAAATAAAAATAAATAGGAAGTGGAAAAAAGAAGAGGAAAAAGAAAAAGAAAAAAGAAAGAGGAATAAGAAAGAAAAAAGAAAAAGAAAACAGAAAAAAAAGAGTAAACAAGAAAGTAAAAAGGAAGAGTTAATAAAGAAGAAAAAAGGCAAAAAGAAACAATGAAAAGAAAAAGAAAAATAGCAGGGAAAACAGGAAAAAGGAAAGGTAAAAAGAAAAAAGAAATATGAAAAAGAACAAGAAAAAAGAACAAATAAGAAAAAGATAAGACAGAAAATGATAAAAAGAAGAAAAAGAAAAAAGCAAAACATAAGAAAAAGAAAAAGACGACAAGGAAAAAAAGAAGAAAAAGAAAGAGGAAAAGAAGAATAAGATGAAGATTAAAAAAGATAGAACAAGAAGAAACAAAACAAATATCAAATACAGCAATACATAAAAGAATCAGTAACAGAATGACCTGCAATAAATAACTGTACTGCGATATCCACCGTTACCATGGTATAGCATTAACAATACTGTGATACAGGATTTATCATACGCCCACCTGCAGCATTTCCACAGTACACAACAGGCTGAGAGAATGGCTGAGAGAGAAGGCCTCTCATTTCTTATGCGTTTTTGTCGATTAACCCCCTTCCATAATATTCCTCCGACTTAATCCTCTCCATAAATGACTAATGCCCAGTGTGCTGTACACTCTGACATTATTGATGTTGATGATGATGAGGATCAGTGTAATAATTGCCTTTAATGCGGTTATTGCTATTACTGTTATTATTACTGCTAATGAAGGAAATGCTGGCCCACATCGCCTCAGCAGAAATTTCACCATGGAAATAAATGAAAAAATGCCTTTATTGGATTACACTAAAAGCAATTCCAAATAAATGGGCCTTGAATACGTCTGCGAGATGAAGATCACAAACATGTAATTTCATTGTGCTGGGAGCAGGGGCACACAACTCAGCATGGAGACGTTCAGCGAACATCCACATGCATAAACACACACACACACACACACACACACACGCGCGCATGCATGCATGCCTGCATGAGGTGCATTGTTTACACTGCGTCGGTCCATGTGAGTCTGCATGTTGTCAATAAAAAAATGTAAAAAAAAAAAAACATTTGACAAGCTAAACAACCTCAGCAGATGAAACTTATAGGACAGTGATAAGGGAAAAGCTTTTTTTTTTAAATGAATTTTTTCTGTCTTCACTGTCCTTAAAAAAAGAAGAGGAAGAAAAAAAGAAATATAAAAAGGAGAAATGGCAGGAGGAAAAAGAAAAAAGAAAAGAAAAATGAAAAAGAAATGAAAAAAAGAGAAAAAAAAAAGTGGAAAAAAGATGAAAAAAAAAGATAAATTTAAAAGAAAAGAGGAAAAAAGGAAAAAGTGGAAAAAAGAAAAAAGATGAAGAAAGGAAAAAGAAAAAGAAAATTGAAAAAAGAAAAAGAAAGTAAAAAGGAAGTAAAAAGAAGAAAAGAAAAAAAGAGAAAAGTAGAAAAAGAAATTAAATTAAAAATGAAAAATGAAAAAAAGAGGAAGAAAAAATAGGAAATAAGTAAAAAAAAGCAACAAAAAAAGTTACGAAAGAGAAGAAAAAAAAGAAGGAAAGAAAGAAAAAAGAAAAAGAAAGAAGAAAAAGAAAAAAGTAGAAAAAGAAAGAGGAAAAAGAAGAAAGAGGGAACATAAGACGAAAAAGAAGAAAAAAGACGACAAATGAAAATGAAGAAAAAACAAGAAGGAAAAAATAGAAAGAATAAAAAAAGAAGTAGAAAAAGAAGGGAAAG
The DNA here is from genome assembly GCF_052040795.2 of Danio rerio. Taxonomy (NCBI): domain Eukaryota; kingdom Metazoa; phylum Chordata; class Actinopteri; order Cypriniformes; family Danionidae; genus Danio; species Danio rerio. Next base: position 55,259,934 of record NC_141036.1, read on the forward strand.
ACAAATAAAAATAAAAGAAGAGGAAGAAAAAAGAACAAGAAAGAAAAGTGGAAGAAAAAGAAAAAAGAAATAGAAAAAAAGAAGAAAAACCAATAAAGAAAAAGAAAGAGGAAAAGAAAAAGAAAAAAGAAGATGAATAGTACAAGAAAAAGAAAAAAAGAACAACAAAAGGAAAGGAAAAAGAAGAAAGAATACACAAGAAAAAGAAAAATGGGGAAAATTAAAGAAAAATGGCAAAAAAAAGAAAAGAGGAAGAAAAACAAAAAGATCAAAGAAGAAGAAAAAGGAGGTGCATCCTTTACACTGCGTCTGTCCATGTGAGCGTGCATGTTGTCAATAATAAAAGAATGAATTTGACAAGTTGAACAACCTCAGCAGATGAAGCTCATCGGACAGTGACGGGTAAAAAAATAAAAATAGGGCTGGATTGATGCATGAGCTTGATTTCCAGCTCTATAAAACTGGTGTTGTCTAATTTATTGCTGTTCACAGGTGGTCTATGGCACTCATTTTTTGTTGTGTTAGTCATTTCACTTATAAAGAGGAGCATCCGAGTCTCTTGATATTGCTGTAATAACTGAAATTGACTTCGGGGGGTTAGAAATAAACAAGCCCACATAAGCAGATCTGCAAATTATGTGGATGAAGGACAAGTTTTTGAGAATGGTATAAATAGTGGTGGGAGTTAACAGTCATCAGGTCGTTTTTTAAAGAAGACAAAACATTTTATGATCTTTCTATATGCTTTATGCTTCTTTTTCTTCCCGACACATTATTTGTAGACTTCTTCACACTTCACATTTCTGTCATTATTTACTCATGCTACTGTTGTGCATAGAAACTTGTTTAAATTAAAAAGTCATTTCTGGATATTGTTCATTTTTAAATAATTGTGTGTGTGTGTGTGTGTGTATATATTAGTGGTGGGCCGTTATCGACGTTAACATGCTGTGTTAATGCGAGACTCTTAACGCGCAATAAAAAAAATATCATTAATCTATTCTCAAAGTTGGGTTGGGAGCTGGGTCTAAACGCGAGCTGATGACTTTCACCTTGATATATTAGCGTGATGTATACCTGAGCGGTGAGCCGTCTGACAAAAAAAAAAGGCCCTTCTGAATCAAATCAGCAGGATGCCTGACTTTAACTGCAGTTCGACAGTTTCACTTTAACTAATGAACATTTCATTTATGCCCCCGTGATAAGCTGGGGTATTAGATGCAAATAAGGAGTAAGGACTGGTGAGAAAGTTATGGAATTATATAACTCACGGTTAATGGAAAGAAAGAAAAACTTCCGCATTTCGCGGTTTTTGTGTGTGTGTGTGTGTGTGTGTGTGTGTGTGTGTGTGTGTGTGTGTGTGTGTGGGCGGTCCTTTACTAACAGCAAGGCCCGCATGTGTGGATCTTGTCGCAAAATATGGCGCAAAGTCCTACATGACGGTTATAGTTTGATTGAGGTGTTTACTTCAATATTGCCACTACTATCAGCATACTCCACATGTCTTAAGTCATAACTGAACTAACAGAAATGGAATTATGTAGGCCTATAGTTCAAAATTCATGTTTAACTGAATAAACAGTTGTTTACTAACAAATACATCTTATTTAACATCATTTATTTTCATCACCAATTATCATAGTAGAACAGTTTCCCAAGCAGTTTGTGATGCATTTTGAAAACAGGAGATGAACCCCTTGTCTAATGCGCCACCTGGCTTGAGAAACCCGTTCTCAAAGACTTATTATTTGGGTAGCAAACATGAATGCCTGAATGCCTTTGGCAAAATTCAAATGAGCCATTTTAAACTAGATTTTAAGAATAATCTAGATTAAAATAATTTATCTATGCCCACCAGACCAATAAATTCACTACAGTTTGACTAATATTGCAGCTTTTGGACAACATAATGTACTTTTGAGGCTTTTTTTAGGTGTAAATGTAGTTGTTTAGATTGCAACTATGCAGTTTCTTTAGGACAGTGCCTATTTTAAATATTTATAATTTCAGACTTTCAATAGTCGGTATCAATCAGCTTGTCATACTGAGCAAAGCAAAGATGGTTGATGTTCTGCCACAAGATGGCGACAGAGACTGCATAAGCCCTTAGAGGAGAAAAAAAACAGCATAACTTCAAATTACAGCTAATCAATTCATTATAAAACAGGTAAACGACATTCGAAATCGATTCCTTTCTTTTGTATGTTGTGGTGCTGTATTTATACCATAGTAATACGGTAGCGTTTCTGGTAGTGTTTGCTTTGCTTTTTCTGGGTTGATCATTAGGATCTCACAATAGCAACAGAGAAATAAATGTCTGTAGACTGATGGCATTTCATGCTGTTCAGCCTTATAATCTTAAAATGTGAGCAAAATCACGTTTTCTCATTATTTTAGACATTGTGCAAGAGAATCATTCAAATACTAGCTCTAAAGTGACATTTGTAAATGAGCAACAGTTTTCTGACGTCAGCTGCAGATGTGAATGAATGGCAGAAGACTGTAGTTGCTCAAACAAAAGGATTTTTAGAGTCTCCTTGTTTGATATTATATTTTATATACACGATTATGCCGACAAACTGCTGTCTAAGCAGAATATCACACTCGTACAATGCGACATGGCTGTAGATTATCACTGGCGGAACACTAAGGCAACACACACCTCCCACCAGTGCCGATATATAGCCATATTACACTGTTACTTGTGTGATATCGCTCACATATACATATATAGTGGGAGATAAGTATTGAACACGTCACATTTTTCTCAAAAAACATGTATACAAATGTGATGCTAACTTAAACGTTTCAGCAGATGTTAATAACTATAAAAAAATATATATATTTATATATATATATATATATATATCAAAGAAAACAAATCTAAGTTATGTGTAATAAAATAAAATAACACAGATACAGTGAAAAACAGTGAAAGGTCAGAAAGCATCAGAAATCTCTCACTAGTTCTTCAGCAACCCTCTGCCCTTCGCCAGTGTTAATTAATATTCGCGGCTTCAGTCCAACAGCTACATTAGCAGGAGGATAAAGATGAAACCTCATCTTTATCGGCAAGACAACAAAACACAGCCAAGGAAACTGTCTATTGCTTTCAGAGAAAGAAAAATCAAGCTGTAGAATGGCCTAGCCAATCACCTGACTTGAATCCAATATAAAATACTAAATAAAAGATCAGATTAGACTTGACGAGACCCACAGAACCATAAACATTTTAACACTCTGTCGAAGTCTGTGCAAAACTCACACCTGAGCAGTGCATGTGACTTCATTCTCCATACGAGAGGTGTCTTTAAGCTGCCATCACATCTTGTTTTGGCCAGAGTTGGCTACTTTAAACTTGTTTGGCACCAAAAAAAAAAAGCCAATAGACAAAAGTCAGGACAATACAAGAATATGCTAATTTTAAAAGGTAACTATTATACACCTATCATGCATAATATTGTGCATCCCTACCCTGAGCACATTACAAATCTGTGTGTACTTTTTAACATCACAAGATGTACAAAGACAAGTGCAATGCATATTTACCCCTGTGCAACCGTAAAAGACATTTATTTTATTTTTGGAGACACTTTTAGTCTATATCCATGTCTTTCGCAAAATTTTTCTCTAGCAAAACATGTTTTGGGCAATTCTTTATCATAATGAGTTGCATTTCATTACATTTTCTCATATGCAGTGCAATATTTGATATAAAGCCCATTGTTTTCAAGCTCACAGAGCAGGCTTTATGTAATTCACTCTAATTTCATATACAATTATTATGGCATTCATAAACGGCATATGGTGTGTGTGCTTGTGTGGGCAGGATAGAAGGAACTAGCTAAAAAAAAATTGAAATGAAAATGCTGCCAAATATTTGGCATTGCAGAAGTTCCTGTTAAACCATTATAAGATGCATGTTTGTATGTAAAGCAAGTAAATAATTAAATCAATAAATTGTTGAATGGTTTCAAATTTTGGTGAAATTTTTTTTAACCTTTTATACTTTAGCATTTTGTATTTTTATTAGTATTTTATTGCATTTATTTTTGTGTTTTTTATTTGACGAATTATCTTTCTATTTGTTTGCATTCATAGAGTGCCCTGGCATTAAAGTGTTTTAAAGAAAATGCAAACATTTTAGTAATCAAATTAAATTAAGATTTTCTATTTTATCTAGTATTTTATTGCCTTTTATTTTTGTGTTTTATTCATTCATTTATTTATTTTCTTGTCGGCTTAGTCCCTATATTAATCCGGGGTCACCACAGCGGAATGAACCGCCAACTTATCCAGCAAGTTTTTACGCAGCGGATGCCCTTCCAGCCCCAACCCATGTCAGGAAAATTTTGTTTTTTATATTTTGTTTACTTATTTATTTGACAAATTGTCTTTCTATTTATTTGCACTCATTTTTAGTTTGCCTTGGCTTTGCCTTTGGCTTTTAAATATTTCAAGCAAATTGCTTAATTATAGTGATGAAAAAGATTTAAGATTTTGTATTTTTATTACTATATTATTGCATTTTATTTTTGTGTATTCTTTATTTATTTATTTATTTATTTATTTATTTATTTCACAAATAATCTTTCTGTTTATTTGCATTAGTTTGTAGAGTGCCTTGGCATTTAAGTATTTCAAGCAAATTCTAAAATTTAAGTAAATAAAAATAATAAAAAAATTTAGCATTTTTATTTATATTTTAGTTTGTCTTTTCTATTTTGTTTATTTATTTGTTTGTTTTACAAATTATCATATTTATTTGCCTTCATTTATATAGTGTCTTGTCATTTAAATATTTCAAGCAAATTCCAAACTTTTACTAATAAAAATAATGCTAAATGTGTAACATCGTATAAATATATTAGCATTGCATTTGAAGAATTTTTATTATTCAGTTATTGCACGGTACATTTCAGTCACAGACGCATATTTTGAGAGCTTTTCTGACTGAATGAATGAAAATCACTGCAACCCGGGTAGCTGACATTTAATTGGCTGAGCTGGCATTGGGCAAGTTAAAGAGACCAAAAAAACACCGTAATGCACGTAATGCACATTTTCAAACCTGAATATCCGACTTCAGCATTGTTTTTCAGATAAACAAGAATGTTCACTTAGTATGATTTTTAAATATCTGCAAACATATTACGTTGGGTTTATGCTTTAGAAGAGTCAAAAACTTTCTTACAGCAGCTTACATTAAAATAACACTACATTTGCCATAATTAAAAGTGATTATTCTGTGTTTATTTAATATTCACTCAATAGCACAGCCTTAATTTTTTATTCACTCATCCCAAATTCTGTGATCCTCAAAATTATTAAAATATTTATTAAAATGCTTTCTTTGTTAAATGAATTCTGTGATCGATTCTGTATTCTACATTGCTGAAACTCCAATAACTTGTAAAAATCTGTCTGAAAATAAATAAAAGGTAAAACAACTTTCAGACAATTGAGAGTTAAACAAACTTTATATTTGAGAGAATCTAAAAACAACCACACAACAAAAAATAAATATATAAAAAAATAATAAAAATAAAAACTGGCCACAGTGTTTTGACTTGTTGAACTCTTGGGCCAAAGATTATCATGTAGTTGCTTAATCTGATCAAATCTGTCGACTGACTTGTTTCCCAGCGAAACACAAGACCGGCATTGTTTACAAATAAGCATGACTCATATCAGATAATGTGAAGTTAAGGCCAATATTATGGATAATTTTTGTCATGGGTTCAAATGATATACGGCAGTCATAACCCCGAAAGAAACCTAGAGTGGACTTTTATTTAGCAAGGCCTTCATTTCTTCAGCTCTATATTGAGCCGACTCGCATCCAGTCGATATTATACCCGTCAAAATTCCACAACGGAGTTCATATAGTCTAGACTGCCCTGACATATGAGCAATTACTGATTTTCACAGCATAACTTAATAAAAAATGAGTGAAGTGTGGGTGTCTGTTTATGAGGACGTGTCAGAAAATCTGTGGATTTGCAATAACATCATGTCATTACATAAACGCGCACACGTGCACGCATACAAAAATCACACATTTCAACATGCGAATCACATGAAAGATGTCGACAAAATGTGTTTGCTGTCTATTATATGCTTTTTTTTTGTATGGTACCTGTCTTTTAGAAATCTGCCAGTGTCACACAGTTAAAACAAAGAAATCCAGAACAATCTGTTGATAGAAAAAAAAATACTTTTTGAAGTAGTGCATATTGTGTGCGTGCTAGTCATTTATATTTCATGCGATAACTAATATTAAAAGCATAATTATCATCTGAAGCGTTCTGAAATGTTTTGCAAATGTACATGTGTGCTTATATTAATAGTATGCACAATTAAATAATTCGAGACAACGCAATGATGAAAGAAAATGAAATACTATTTCTAGTTCTTTGTTGTCTAAACTGCTGGTCTTGATAGAGATGACAGTAAAAGGTGAGCATGTGAACATATGAGAAGAAAAAAAAGACAAGTATCAGCTCTGGAGACTCAGAATATTGTCTGGGAAATGCCTTCTGCGTTTTAAATTGTCAAGAAGTCAACTATAATTAGGTGGCAATAATAATATTAATAATAAAAATAATAATAATAATATTATACACATTTATTTATATATATTTTAATTTATTTATTTAGATACATATTTTTATTTTTCTTCTACAACAACAATTTGCATCCATAAAAATAATTAACAAAAGTATGTTTACTAGGTTTATTCAGTAAAATGTTGAGTAAAATTAAAAATTTGCTTTATTCTATAAAAGGCCTGAATAAAGCACACGTCACATTTATAAATGTAGCTATGCACAGAATAGGGGGTTATGTGCGTACACCACTTGCAGAGCAAAAGAAACTAACATGATGGAAGAATGTGCGCAGCTGTAAGTAAACATATATAACTTAAATACTGACTTAATTGAACAACTTTAAATCCTCATATAAGCCATAAACATTCATTCATTCATTTTCCTTATGTTTAGTCCCTTTTTTATCAGGGATCGCCACAGCAGAATAAACCGCCAACTCTTCTGGCATATGTTTTATGCAGCGGATGCCCCTCCAGTCACAACCCGGTACTGGAAAACACCCATACACTCATATTTACACAAGCACTCATACACTACGGACAATTTAGTTTATTTAATTCAGCTAGTGCATTTCTTTGGATTGTGGAGGAAACCGGAAAACCCAGAGAAAACCCACACCAAAACGGGGAGAACATGCAAGCCTTAATCATTATTAAAACAATTCAAAATTATTGTGGTGTATGTTCACTTGTACTGTAGGTATGTTCACTTGTAAGTAAACCAGCTTAAGGACATTTTAACTTAAATCAAATCAAGTGCAGTAGTTGGGTTAAAAGTTGAGTCAACTCAACAACGCTCTACAGCAAGTTGCCTTACAATTTTGAGTTGAGTCAACTTTTTTTTTTTACATTGTTTAATATTATTGAAATTAATATAAAAACTGAATACATATATTTAAAACATTTACATGAGTAAATATAGAGTTGAAGTTAGAATTATTAGCCCTCCTGTTAAATTTTAATTGTTTGATATATATTTTTCCCCAATTTCTGTTTGTAATGGAAAGAAACTTTTCAACACATTTCTAAATATAATAGAAATTGATGACAGTATATAATATTTGACAAGACATTTTTCAAGATGCTAGTATTCAAGACTTAACTAGGTGAACTACTCAAATTAGTTTCTGATAATAATATTGACCTTAAAATGGTTTTTAAATATTTTAAAATTGCTTTTATTCCAGCCAAATTAAAACAAACAAGAAAAAAATATAATTGGAAATACAGCAAAATTTTCCTTTTTCACGTGAGAAATACTTGAAAAATATAATAATGCTTTTCTTGTTTGTTTGTTTGTTTGTTTTTATCCGAAGAGATAATCGACAGATTAATCGGTTATTAAAATAATCGTTAGTTGCAGCATTATTGGAGATTGCAAATTATGCAGCCAGAGTTACATATGGCTGCATTTCACTTTTAAAACGAACGCTACGGGGCGACATGTACGTCGGCATGCTTGAGACAGAGAGCAGAGTTGACCGTGACGACGGGGTAAAATCTGAAATTGTGCACAGCAAATTCATCAGAGTTAAATTCTCGGTGTTGAAGCATTTCAGAGAAAAGTGTTGACGTTAAAGAGTTAGATTTTGATAAATGAATATAATTAGAGTTAGAATTGATTTTATTCAATGCGAAATCAAGGAGTTATCTTTTCAACACTTGGTGGTGTTATTTCCAACATCCGGGAATTCATGCAGCCCCAGTCACTGAAGAATTTTCCAGACGCCATTTGGTGAGTCAAACTACCTAAATGTTGGTATTTTACTGACTTTCTTTAAGGAAATACAGTTGTAAACATATTGTTAAGTTAATAACTTTAGAATGGAGTGACAATTTTAAACTTCTGCGGTTCATTCATGGTCGTTTGTGTATCTAGCTTAACTGCATTACTATTCACTTCTTTTCAAGAATGTTTTTATATATGCTCTTTTTATATATTTTACAGTCTATGATGCTCACGCATACATAGTGCATAAAAACATCTAATGTACATGTTCAACACATTTCTGTCACGCTTAATGCCATTTTGTGCGTTGTTACCCATCTGTAAAATAAAATCGACACTTCTCCTTTAATTCGAAGCAAACTAGCGAGGGATCCCCGGAGCCGCCTAACGTTAGCCTACTCTGCCCGGATGCTAACGGCAACACAGGACGGTTTCCATGAGCTCTGGAGAGTTTCTAAAACATATCTGGTGAGTAAATGAACATGCTTACTTGTAAAAGGCTTCCTGACTAAAACATATGATTGTTTGTTATTCGTGTATGTTAATTTGGTTGTTTTAAACACCGCGGCCCTTTTAAACTGGTTAATTCGTGGCCGTCCATATACCGTTAGTCCATAGACTCGCGTGATAACGTACGCTTGAATTATATTAAGCGTTGACAACCATTAAAGTCGAATTGTTAACATTAATGTCTTTAAATGATCGCGTTTGCACTTTCTCAGACATTTAACGTTACAGAAGTCTCCCGGAAGTTGCGGGACTAACGTTAACGTTATCCCGCAAATGCACAGAGACTCCCAGATGCCCAAGTAGATGCCCGCAAATGAATGATAATCTCCTGGAAATCGCGCGTCTCCCGCCTGGTCATTAAACACTTTGCACACCCCTCTCCACCGCATCCCTCCCAGCTCTTCAGGTACGTCGCACGCAAGTCACCCCCACCGCTCTTCAGGTACGTCGCACGCAAGTCACCCCCACCGCTCTTTAGGTACGTCGCGCGCAAGTCACCCCCACCGCTCTTTAGGTACGTCGCGCGCAACTCATCCCATTGCTCTTCAGGTACTTATCTCTCCCGCTACCTCCCGCAAATCAACTCTGTATCCCCCGAAAATGACTTTTCCCAACTCGGGATGTCTGACGTTAGTAAGTTAGGCTATTTCTGTAGTCAGGAACATCTTAGTCAAGCTTTTTCTCCCGCATGATATTGTGCTTAAAACTATAGGCTAAACTTAGCATGTACTGTACACAACATTTCCGTTTTATTAAAGACAATTTAGTGCGTTGTAAACAGCCACCTGTCTGTAAAATTAATCAACTGATTCATATTTGAGCAGCCTAATGATGATACAGGTTTGATTTTGTAGATTTATTATCAATAATCAACATCTGAATCAAAAGATATCTGAAAAAGTGTGAGGTATACTTTGTGATGTTTATCTCTCTTTTTTATCTGAAGGCTATGCAAATGTGTTAGATACTAATGTGTTGTTGTTTTTTTTAACAGCCACAGTTCTCTATACAATAACACCAACCCTGTGACGGTGGCTGATTAGAGACGGATGGTGTATATTTATTTTTGTGGTGATAATAATGAAGGTATGTTTGATAAAGTTCTGTATTTATTTTCACAATAACCTGAGAGGGTATTAGAGCATTAGAGAATAACAAATGGCATGAAGGTGATAAGTTTTGTATTGTGGGTGAACTGTTACTTAAATAATGTTTTGC